>NC_141593.1:24475300-24515300 GCF_036417535.1 Chlamydotis macqueenii | reverse complement strand
CCCTATTCACTCTAAGGAGTCTGGCCATAAAGCTTTTTCTTCACACTTCAATCTTAAGGTCTCAAGTTTTAAGATAGTAAGGATTTTTTTTTTTTTAAATTAACAAAATCGCTATAAAGAGTAAATTATTTAAACATTAGAACAAAGAGACAGCTACATTCTAAATTAATGGGATAATATACTTTGCAGTTGGGTTAGAGGTTAAAAAAATGCAAATTCTGTAAGTAAGATTCATTTTTAAACATATTTTGTTACAGTTTCCACATCCTATTCTGCCTTCTAGTAAGTGTTACAGTTCCTTGGACTATCAGGGAGTGTATGAGAGCTTTTGATTTGAGGCATCTGGTACATAATTAAGGTACTAACTAGGGACTGAAGTTTTCCTTTTGTTTTCCCCCTTTCAAAAGAAATCCACTGACCAAAAATTCTCAAGTCCTTCCTCTCCTTGGACACTCAAAGTTAAATACATAAAAACTGACAAAACCAGCATGCAGCTAATATTAGCTTATTCTCATACTTCAAGTCTTCATTTATAATAGCTCTTTTCAGACGTCAATAGAAGTGAAGACTCCCACATACCTTGTTTAAATCTACTGACAATAAGCTTGTACTCCTCAGTTACTTTTTAAGGACCCTGAAGCAGAAGTCTCTGCCCCTAGAAACAGGAAAAAAATAACCCAAGCAAAATTATAGTATTTTGCTAGCTTCTCCTAGTCTTTCAAAATGAAAAAGAAGAAACATAAGATCCAATTATTCTGCACCTTGTCCCCAGTGCCAGACAGTAGTTAACTACTAGGGAAAGAGTATAAAGAAACAAATCAAGTCTAAAGTGACATTTCCTGTGTTATACCTGCCTCTAGAAATCAAGTTAAGGACTCTTTAACACTGAAGAACAAAACTAAACCATCAATGTTTAATAGACAATAGGTCAGCTCCTGGTTGTGGCTGCTGCCCTTTTAAAATCCTTTACATGTTTGACTTTCACATCACTTAACAATCAATTTCACAATTTGCGTGTTCCGTGTAAAAAACACAATCTTATTACTTTAAAGCTGCAGATTAAACCCAGAAGAGCTCAAAGGGGTTGAGAGAATCTTAAAGTAGAAGAAAAAAAAAAAAGTTGCTTAAGTACCTTTTCCATACCATTATGATTTACTTCCCTGTCTGTTTTCTTCTACTCACTTTCTCTCCACTGCTTCAGCTCCCAAGCTGAAGAGCAAAGTAACACAAGATGATTCAAGGCAGTCAAAAAGCTGATGACCACTGAACAGAAGTGTGCTCCTCTCCTGCCCCAGTATACACCTCTGTCAGCACTAACGCTCAAACAATCTGTCCATGAGCCAATTCTGTTCACCAAAACAGCGGGAAATTAACACGGGGGGGAAAAAAAAGAAAAAAAAAAAAGCTGTAGTTTTTCTCCTGGGTTAAGCAAATTGCATGAGCTCAGCAAAAGGTCTGACTAGCATCAGAGACCAGAGAACTAAAGAGAAGGAGAGGAAAATGAGACTTCCAAATTTAGGATGACATTCATTTCTCAAGAGACTTCACTCCCAGTCTGTTCAGGGTGCACAGCTGCAAGTGACTTAGACTGTTCTAACTTCTGGCTGCTCCTGAAAGATGCCCAAATTCCCCTCCTTTCTCACTTCCCAAAGGTACATATATTCCTGCTCTGGTCTTTGTACACCAATGCTAGCATCATCTCCTGTAGCTGCATCAACAGCAAGCAGATCTACCTCTCTGATCATAGGAAAGGCTCATGATTTATCTGAAGGTTGACAGACAAAAAAAAAAGTATGCACAACATAGTGATATTAAGATCCTTAATATCCTTAAGATATTAAGATTAAGAAATATTAGATATTTCCATCTACTAGGTAGATAGAAATTCTACCTTCCTGAGCCACAGCAGGAACTACATGCCTAGAATGAAAATGGTAAAATTGTACAAGGACGGAGCAAGCAAACACTAGTAGTCTTCATGTTTCCCCCAACCTCCAGCAATTGCCAACAAATCAGATTCTACACTAGCTAGAATGACACCTATGTGCTTAAGCCACCAAATAAAGACAGTTTTCCAGCAGTAGAAAAATCAACACAAGAAACACTTCCCTGGCTGGACTAAGCAAGCTCAGCAGAGCTCTGAAGATGAGAAGGAATTCCTCAGTTTTGCTATTGAAGAGCTTCACTATTGAAAGGACATGCCATCTCTTAAAAACTAATGTTACTATTAACCATGGTGTATGCTAATATGACATGGATTCAGCCTAAGCACACAGAAGACCCAAAGCTGGCAGTACGTATTGACTAAATAATGAAATATCTATGCTGACATAGTTTAAATCTAAAAATCCATAATCGTGTAACTGTATAGGGTCCAGCTTTTTTTTTTCGTTATAGTGTAATAAACTCCATGTATTAACACTTTGCACAATTCTAACACAAGTAATTCAACAACTGCAGTAACACTGGCACTATGGTAATCACTACCTGCAGAGCTTAAATTATCAAGTTCCAAAATTGCAGATTTCTTAGAGGTGTTCTTGGGTTCACTAAGGCTACATAAGCACACATGCTTTACAGACTGAGGCCTAAGAGGAAAAGTAAAGGAAGGAAGATGAAGGAACGAGGAAAGTAGTACAATACTTGACACAGTTATGTACCGTGATTTGGACTTTCTGATTTGGACAGGATCTCAAGTTTATTAGTTCATTTTCTTGATAGTGACAAAATAATTTTAAAAGAGAAACTATCTTTTAAGGGTCAAGATCTAACCACATCAAGTATACACATCATTTTTAGCCCCTCCTGCATCTACAGCTTACAGAACTGAGTTACCCTGACATTTCAGGTTAACTTCGCAAGCTTCGCTTTTGTCAGGGATTACTGTGAAGACTATAAGAATCAGTTACAGGGTTTTTTTTTTAAGTCAGAAAATTATTTCATGTTAAAAAAATCTTGATTTTAACATTTTTATAGCATTTCTGTTACTAGAGATTTCTGAACCTCCACGGCTTCACTTGCTGTCCTTGCCTCTCAACACAGTTATTTCCCTGCACCTGCAATACGTTCCTACAGATATTTAAAAATCTTCAGCAACAACTGAAGTTCCCCTTTTGCCCTGCTGAGAAAGTCTGCCTGGCTAAGGCATCCCCAAATACCAGCAGCCAGTGGGAGCATGAAGCGGGGCAGAGGAATGGAAAAATCCAATAGATGCAACCAGGATGAAAGCTCTTAAGTTATGGACTACTCAAAAATCAGAAGATGCTGGCTGGGGATGAAAATTTTGCTGAAGTACTGCAAGAAACAACTTAGATGGCCAGGGGCAAAGAAGAAAAGGGCTACTCCACCAAGACAGTTGAAAGAGCATTTCTGATGGGCTGAAGACCAGAGATGGAGAGAAGTGAAAAGTTTATCAGCCCATCCCAAAGAGTCCCTGGAGCAGCAAAAATTCCAGGAGAGAATGGCATGGAATGGAATGGGACAGAAGTTGAGAGTTGTAAATGCTAAGGAGCCTCAGAACTTTACTTCTAGAGAAGGAAGAAATTGGGCCTCTGTTGTGGCAACAATTGGAGTTACTGTAGATCTCCACTTCATTTAGCCCTCTATAACCCAGTCACCATATTCAATCAAGATCTTTGTTTTGGAGAAAAGGCATAGAATCTGCTTTCTCCCTACCCTACCTGCCACCAGCCCACCCCAACTGGGGATAACCAATTGGAAGCATTACAGTAGTAAGCAAAATTAAATAGAACTACAGTCATATTATGAATACAGTTTAAAGAAAACATGATGCACCTCCCGATCCTGAATGAGATTTCCACCTGTATGGTACACATAATTTAATAATACTTAACTCCAAGTCAAACCCAGATGGATTATGGTTGATAGGGCAGTTGTAACTCATGTTCTGTATACAACTGGATTACCATAAATTTAATATATTATTTTTTAAAAAATTTTTCCTATAGATTCACATTATAATTCAGAACATAATGATTCTTTATAACTGTTCTATCCACACAGGTGAATATGTGTCTCCATGCCATGAGAATGCCATGAAAAAAGTATGTACAATCAAGAACAAGACAACAGTACTAAACATGCATAATAGCACCAAACTAGGGTTGCCAAGCAACTGTAACTACTGTATTTCAAACTTTGGAAAGACTACTTAAAGAATTTAAGGTTGCAAAGCCAGTTTTGCATACGTTCTTGTCCAAATAAAAAAAAAAAGAAAATCCTTCCTCCTTAATATACCATAATTACTGACACCTCTGGTGATAAACCTGGTGTGCAACAGTTTTACCAATTAAAATGATGACATCAATAGACTACTATGGTCAGCAGGGACATGCACAAGAGACTTTTGCCTCAGGAGGCAGAAGATAATTGTGAACACAAAAACAAAGAGATGCCAGAATCAGGCATTTCACTAGAGGTTTTATTTATTTTTTTAGAAGAGGTAATGCAATGGAGGAAGGAAGGTGAAGGAAGCAATCTGTTAAAAGACCTGACCATTACTAATCCAGATTTGTGAGATGCTTCTAAAAGGGAATGAGTGTTTAGGTCTGTTCAAAAGGTAAAACAAAATAAATAAAAACCATTAAAAAAACCCCACAACAAAACAAAACAAAAAAAACCCACTTTGTAATTTTCACAGCAACTACTGTGCTCTTCTCACAGCCTTTGATGATATACGAGGGCACTGTTTGGCATTCCCAAAGTTTAAAAGAAAGTATGCATTGAGAAACACAGGGAAATAGGAACTCCTTCAAACAAGTAGATTTGTTTCTGGAGACTAGAGTAAACTTGCAATTACCCTTCAATTAATTATCTGGATTGGTGACTATATATGCCACAGATGTTAGCTCAGACAGCGCTATGTAAATGCAGGTGCACTATTTTCTCAGCCAGTTCACACAAAGCAGTTTTTACACTGGAGAGAGACTAAGTTAGTAAGCCTAAAAAACCAAAGCATCCTTCAAATGCAGCGACAACTCAGGACTTTCTGTATCCAATCCTGATGCCAGGAACACTACAGAAGGTACTTAAGACACACCTAAGTAGCTGTGGACTACAGTAACCCCATTTGGCTACTACTACACCCAAGCTTATGACTGCCGGACCAAGCTGGTCGCAACCCTAGACAGTGCACAATGGTCCAATGTTCTGAGAAGAGTTATTTAATTTGGATAGAGTCAGCTTGTATCCAACAGTGCATGCAATATATTCACCCTCCTGAATCCCTGAGCACTTGGATGTGCAGTGTACACACATTAAATTGCTTTATCATGCTGACTCAGTACAGCTGAGCAGTTCTGCAGATCACTTCTCAATACCTGTATAATATAGGATATCTCAGCACTTCCATTGAGCTAACAAGCAGCTGTTGTATACGATTTTTTAATTATAACAAGAATAAAGAAAGAAGATATTAGTTTGTTATCAATATATTGATGCTAAGAATCAGAGCTAGTGCCTATGGCTAATGGGAAACAAGCAAGAAAGCAACCATTCATATGATGGGCAGAATACTGAACGTCTTCACCGTAAATTTGTGATTTACACCAGAAATGGCAAATTTCTTGACTAATAAAGAAAATTAGCTATTTTTGTGCTTGAAGTAGCAACAGTCACCATAGAGCAAAATTAATATCTACATTCTCTGCAATACTTACACTTCACTTGCACAAAATGTATCCTGCACAGTAAAATAATTAAATTTAAAATAACTGTTTAAATTCATAATTAAAAATAGAGCAACAGTTTTGTGTAACTTGCAGAACTTTCTGTGCTTGGGGAGGGGAAAGAAAAATAAAAATCACTGTGTAAATTGCATGGCAATATGATGATATTTTATGAGGAAAAAAAACAGTATCAACACCAGCATAAAAGGCAAAAGAACAATCTTAGGAATATTCCATAGTTTTAGAAAGGTAGTTTTAAAAAAGAGCTGCTTCACAAAAATCAATACACTTTCCCCGTAGGTTCACAATGTAAAATTCTATAATCGAGGCTCGTAGATTTGTAATTATGGTACGTCAGCCACATTTAAACAAGAGTGTTAAAAGATTGTTAAAGTTAAACTAACACAATTGCAATGTGAATTGTCTTAGTCTCATTCTAATCTACTGGTGTCACTTCCACTTAATCAGATGGAAACTATGGGCAAATGTCAGTGCTATTTTCACATGACCCAACTTACTTTGTTTGCAGTAGTTTTTAAAGTCATTGCCAATCTGAAATGAGAATAAGATATTTGTAGAAGTCTTTTTTTCTAATCAATTCCCTCACTATCCAGCAGGTTGTCCAAGCTTGGATTTACTGAGAATAGGACTATTTTGTAGTGATTAAATCAGAAGTATTGCTTGTGTCCTGGTTTGGCTGGGATGGAGCTAATTTTCTTCCTAGTAACTCCTGTATTTTGGATTTAGTATGGGAATTGTTATGTGAAGAATGTTGATAATACACTGATGTGTTGTTGCTAAAGAGACCAAGGACTTTTCCAGCTTCACAGGTTTTGCTAATATGCAGGTGCAAGAGGCTGGGAGGCATACAGCCTGTACAGTTGACCCACACGGGCCAAAGAAAGTATCCCATACCATAGATGTCATGCTCAGTATATAAGTGGGGGCTGGCTGGTGGGAAACGCTCTTGCTCTTTATCTTGCTGCTCAAAACTGTTCTGTGATTGTTGCTCATGATGGACTGTATTGGTGATCAGATGGTGAGAAACTGCATCATTCATTTCGTTAATTTTATCCCTATATTTTATTACCATTATCTATATAAATACTATTATCTCTTCCTTTGCCATCCTAATTGTCTTTATCTCAATGCATGAGTTTTCCTTTCTTCCTGAGTCTCTCCCCTATCTTCCTGAGGAAGGGGAGGGGGAGGGAGCAGCTGCATGGTACTCAATTGTAGACTAGGGTTAAACCACAACAGCTTGTTATGACATAAGCCACAAATACAGTAAACATTATTATTCATGCTCTCAAATCTACTTTTTTTTTTTAATTACAAGTGTGCCATCACCAAGAGCCTGGCTATCAGATTTGTCAAAAAAAAAAAAAAAGCAAAAGTTTCTCCCCATTCCTAGTTTAAATTTCTTTCACTGCTACACAGTAATGTAAGAAACATGAAGGCAAGTAAAGCACCCACAGCTTACAATGTACAGTGTCTTGAAAGGGGTGCACAAAGAATTTATGAGCTACAGCTAAGAAAATCCCAAAGCAGAACAGCTGCTCTGTTCTTAGTTTGAAAAAAGTGATGAGTTAGGTAACTAATGAGAGAAAAGAATGTGCTACAGCAGATGATTAAAAAGAACAAAACAAGTGACATGTCGAAAAAGTTCAATACATCCTAATGGTTCTGGACCCATCTCTTTTTTTTTTTTAATATACTCTTACAGCGTGAGCATTAAACTTGCTTGAAAATCAGTATTTTAGTATAAAGTACTAATATATTAGTATAAAGTACTAATACTTCAACCTTAATATTACAGGCTAAATTAAATTACTTTTCTAAACTGCAAACATGGAAAAAAAACTAAGGAAAATTAATTGAAGTGTTAAGTCAGTCACTTTATGGCATGTTTAATATGCCTCTATGTGAGTCTTCTCACACACGAGGAATAAATACCTATATAGTAGTTCTAGTCCAAAATAAGAAGACAATGTTAATGTTCTTAAGTTGACTCAAGTCACATGCTTGCCTACTGTTGTAGAGAGTACAGACTTAGGCTTCTAGCTGGAAAAGGAAGGGTGGAGTGGGACAGAGCCTCATCTCTCCTTGTATCTGCCTGCAACCATCACAGAAGTGGGAGCTGTGGCTGTATCATCTTCCTCACAGGGAGTGTAAGATAACATGAATTGTCTCTTTTTTTTTTTCTTAAAGTTACCTTCACATACGGTATGCTAGCTGCTATGGAGTAAATGTAGATGTGCATATTGTTACCACACAAACACACACAAGCTAAGTTTACTTGCTTATTCACACAGCCGTTCTCCAAAAGCAAATCTGAATCCTGTTGACTATATTTGTGTAATTTCCCTGAATGTTTTCATCCCTTTCTTTAACCAGCCCTGAAACGTGTACAGTTGTGTGGTGAGCTGGCTGAGGCAGGCCTCATCCTTCAAACTAACATTTTTTTTTTTTTTTTTTTTTTAGTCCTGGTTATTTTTCAGTGGATCAGCTCCCTGAAATACACAGACAGGTGGCCACCTAATTCCTCGTAAAGGGCATAAAGGAGGAGGCTGTAACACAGCCCCTCAGATGTAGATTAGCATAAGCCATCATGGATCAACACCAAGTCTTCTATCACAAGTGATAATTGTTTCAGCTCAGAGGAATGCCCACGTATACAATACCCCTGAAACATACTTATTAAGCATTGTTTGTAAAAGGCCATAGGATTTGTATCAGGCTCACAAAACAGTTCTCAGGAATAGCCAGACTTCATCTGGACTTGTAATGACCAGCCTGGAGGTTTTTTTACTTGTTTAACTGTAAACACTATTATGACTAGGTGACAATTACCTGATTTGTTTTCATTTTTGCTCAGCTTTGTACAATTGTGTGGTATACCATTATTGTATTGATTTTTGTTACTAATAAAAATGACTTATCTCTGACTTAGAATTAACAAAGCAGCTTAAAAGATCAAATCTGATGAGAGCAGGAGGATGGGATGGAAAGCAGCGCCCTTGAAAACACAGGCACAGGAAGATGCTGAAATACCCCAGTGCTATAAACAACTCACCAATATTGCTCAAATATTGGTTAAAGAAATGCAACCCTGAGAGACAATTAAAAACAGTTTTAGGATAACAAAGAAAGACTATTCAAACACATGTAAAAATACACCATACGAAGTAAATTCAGATAAAATGTGGCATGCAAAAACAATGAAGAAAAACTAAGATGTGGATTTTTTTTTAAGATGCATTTCTATATGCAGACTCTAGGAAAACAATCAACATCATACTCCTCTCAACAAAAGATCTGGGATGCTGATGACTTGCTTGAGCCAGTGACCTCAGGACCCAGAGGGCCAGCAAAAGAACATGAGTATAACACCAGGGAAAGGGTGCTATTAGGAACTAAATAGAAACATTAGAAACTTTGTGTATGTCAATTTTAACTGTATATAATTTGAATTGTTTTAGTATCATTCTGCTATCATGGGGACTGAACTAATATCCGGTGGAATTTAACCCAGCTACTCTTTAACTTGGATGCAACAAGTTGCAATAAAATCAAAACCAGCATCCATAGACTTCCATAAATCAAGAGAACAAACAGCAGAGCCACACTAAGCACTAAAGAAATTGCTCACACAAGACAACAAGCACTACTAAGTTTTAATGTCTTGTTCTCAGGTCTTTCAGACTTGCTTGAGCTCTAGAAGCAGAAAAATTGAGAAAAAGAACATGCAAGCTAATCTCAAAATTAGAAGCGTTATGGACAGTGGCATACAGGCACTGAGCTAGCTCCACATGCAGTTACCTGCATAATCATGCTAGCATCACTAGGCCACTTCCAGATCTGAGGAGACTTAGCCACATGGTACAGCATTCACCACGTGAACAGGCAGGCCTGCCCTAGCTCTGCTGAGGTCCCCACACAGTTGTTCATTGCCTAGTAAAGACTTGCCCCTGACTGTTTCCCAGTCTACAAACATGAGGGAAAAGCTGGTTCAACTAAATATTGTGATGACTTATCACCAAACATTGGCCACCTGAAATGCTATTCAGTATTACCACACAGTTCTCTCAGTGAAACTATCAAACAGCAGCAATAAGCCAGAAGTGAAACTTCTACAAATTCTACAAAATTGTGTCTTATTATATAAAACAGCTTCCTCAAAAGTCTGTAGACAAATCAGTTATATTTTTAGCTAGCAAGAAGAATACACAGACTGAAAAAAAAGAAGTGTTAACCTAAGTAATTCTAGCTTCCCAATACCTCAGAATACTTTGTCTACAAAAACTGACACAAAACACCATCCACTTAAAAGTGCACAGAGGACATTTACAATGTTCCCATCCAGCAAAGCCAATAACCATAACACAGGTCATGAAACGAACTCAAAGGAAAAGGCAATCACCAAGCCACTCAGTAAGACCGCACTAAAGCTGTTAAGCTTAAAAATAACACACAAGTTCATGATTTGCATGCCCTGTATAGTGACAAGAAATAGGATCTTACAATCGTATAATCAATTTTCTGCCTGCGGCAGTACTTGAGAACTGCTCCTCATTTGGAGCCTAGGAACTCAAAAATGCCTTTATCTAGCACAAATAGAACAATAAATCTGTATCCATTTTACTTTCCTAGTCTTCAAGTCCAATCTTTCAAAGCTAACCAGGTATTAGCAAGTGGGCCCGTCTTACTGTTAGACTTCTACTAACTGGAATTAGGGAAGTCATAACACAAAGTTGATTGTATGGAACTGGACTGCTTAACATCCTGACCTGGCACACATGGCAATTCCTGCCTCTGCCAAAGCCAGGGCCGTCTTTGTACGCTGTAGCCTTAAGAAACCCCACCGTGACCAAATAGCATCAGAGCCTTGCGCTTGCAGTCAGAGGAATTCAGACAGATAAACTGCAACATTTCTTAAAAGTTAAGGCTGTTAAAACTAGATAAAATCGAGACTCAGGTGATAAATTTACCATCATTTTCGCCGTGTGAACTTTCGAATCAGAAATAACCCATCCAGCATTTGTTTCGGTAAAATAAGTAAAACTTCATGCCTCGGCAAGGTATCCGGCGAGACGGCCCTGCACGCTGACGAAGCAGCCTGACTCCCCTTGGCTCTCAAAATCATTAACGAAACGGAACAAATTCCCCACTTAACTGTCGTCCCGGGAAAGAAAGGCCTGCTCCTGAGGAGGGTGGGCGAGGGGAAGGAGCCGGCAGCCATGGCAGAACTTGTGCCAGGGCCGCCCTCCGGCACACCCCGGCAGCCCCACCCAGCACAACAACACCGCCGCCAACTCCCCGGGCCCCGCAGCCGGCACCGCACCGAACCGAACCCCGCTGGCGGCTCCCTCCGTCCGGCCCGCCGCAGCCCCCGGGGGCCGCTCGAGGCGGAGGGGGCTGCCCGCAGAGCTCGCAGCGGGGCCGAGCCTGTTTCTCCGCTCGCCCCCTCGGGACGGCCCCTCAGCCGCCCCTCCAACGGCTCCCAACTGCCGCGGTGCCCCCCACCACGCCGCGCTCACTCACCGCCTCACGACGCCGGTCTTGATCTTGATCTGCCTCAGGCGCGCATCGGCCATGGCGGCGGCTGCGCAAATGCGGATCGTGCGGCGCAACGGCGTGACTGCGCACGCCGACCCCGCGCATGCGCCGAACCGCCAGCCTGGGCGATACCACAGGGAGCAGGGGAGGAGCTCCGCGTGCCCCCCTCCACACCCGGCCCAGTTGGAGGCGTCCGGGCTGCGCGGGGTGGGGGGGTGGTGGCGCCGTCCCCATAGCGACCGGCGGGGCCGGGCCGGGTTGGGCCTGGCGGGCCTACGGCGGGCGGCGGCGCCCCTCTAGCCGCTAAGTGACATTCACCGTTTGTTCACAAAAACGCGCACGCAAAACAAGTGCAAATCCACCCCCACATACAGCAATGGGACTTATTCTGAGAAAGGGTGACTGGTACCATGATGGTGCCAGGGGGTGGGGTGTGAGCGGTAGCCCCTGCTCCTGACCCCTGGTAATGTAGTTAGCATAACTAAGACCATTTTATAAGGCAAGCAGCCACTCTCTGGGACTGAGCGGGTCATGTATTCCTTCCCTTTCCCCCCATTATGAGGCCCTGAAGGTCCTGTGCACCCAGTAGATGAACCTACCGGCTTTATGGCTCCTGGACACCAGGCCGGTTGCTGCCTTCCTTGTTGATCCAGAAGGTCCCAGGCACCAGGCCAACCCGGTGTTGATGACGCCACACCCAGAGCACTGTCTGTAAAACCAAGCAGTTATAAGTCCTAAGGGAGAACTTGGACCAGAACTGCTGTGGGAGAGTGAGACCCAGGACCCCCCGGTGGGCAGGGACGACTCCACCGGGGGGGGGGGGGGGGGGGAGTTCCTCCAGGGACCGAGGGAGTGACTCGTATTCTTTCATGTGATTTTTTGAGTCTAGATTATGCCTTGTATTGATACAGCACCCCAAGTATTAAGATCCAAGCCAATCTGCAGAGAGTTCTGGTGATTAGAAACCATAAGTCAAGTTGTGTCATAAAATTCTGTATTACGCTACTTACAAATTGTACTACACTGATTCTGCTTGTAGGAATCTTGTGCCATTCTAATATTCAAATCATAGAATCGTTAGGGTTCGAAGGGACCTTCAAAGGTCATCTAGTCCAATCCCCCTGCAAGGAGCAGGGACATCCCCAACTAGATCAGGTTGCTCAGAGCCTCATCCAGCCTGGCCTTGAATGTTTCCAGGGATGGGCCTTCCACCACCTTTCTGGGCAACCTGTTCCAGTGTTCTATAACTTGCATTGTAAAAAAATTGTGAGTTAAATTCTGTGCTATACTACTAATAAAATCCTGTTAAGAAAATAAAGCTTTAATTGTAACTACAACTTGGTGCTGTCGTCATTCTACCAAAGATCTCTAAAAGAGTCTGTCTGTCCTCTTAGTGTCAGCTGACTAGTAGAAACAAATAAAAAAGCAATGTTAGCACTGGCAGCTCAGACTTAGAGTTAAAACCGACTGATGGTTCAAGGGCTGTTTTCCTTTGTGGTTATACTGAGTTGAGGCTAACCATTTCAAAGGTCAAACTCTAGAAAAAAAAAAAAAACCTTTTAGGCCAGTGTTTGAAAGAACTTCCAATGAATGGGCATTTAAATCAATAAGAAAGAATAAAAGTAGCTTCATTCAGTAAATAATAAAGGTAAGTGTAGCTTCAGTGGAGTACAGTTCAGGAAGGTCTGCAGAGGCCTTTTTTTTTCCACATCCTTTTGTCCTGTGTTAGCTGCTTGCCCTGACTCTTGCCGCTATCAATGACTGATATCTCTTGAGAAAAGCTGGCTGTAAGGGAGGATGTCACGTTGCTTTTTGTGAGGTGCCAGTTACAAGTCATCAGCCAGCAGCTGTGGGAGTGTAGCTGACACCATTGGACCCTGTTCAGATGTGGCATAGGGAGGGCCAAAATCACTCAAGTCCATGGAGTGGTGTCTTATCTGCAGAGGAGGACAAATCTGACCCCTGTTACAGAGCCCAGCAAGCCTCTCTGAGGACCTGCAAGCCATGCCAGCCCACACACAGCCTTGGCTCTGTAGGTTGTCTCTGCTGGGAGACGCAGGTCCCAAAATTCACAACCTGCATAACCCCATGGACAACTACAGCCTAGAGACAAGTTCAGAGATGTATTTTGTATTTGATACGCAAACCTGCCATCACCCATGCAGGAGGAAGAGGAAGGACAGCAGCATCCTGGCAAGTATAAGGGAAAATGCAGCCACTTACTTCGACACAAACTCACTTTTGGCTTTAGAAAGCTGTATCAACTCATGCTGGGGCTGAAGCTGTTATCTAAACAATTCCAAGGCAGCATGATTTCCACTTATGTTACATATGCTTTGGAAATACACGTTGCTGCAAGAAAAGCTGCATTACCACCATCCACATACATATAATTTTTTTTTTCAAAAAATAGTCTTTGATCTCATTTCTGTATTTGACATAGTTGTCCCATAAGTGAGAAGGCCAACAGCAAATAACAGTACAAAAATAAAAATTACCTAGAAGGAGCAGTACTAAAAAAAGTAACTCATGTTTCCAAGTGCTGCAAATGTTTCCTTTCTAGCCTTGAAACATTGACTTGTGTGACTGACAGTGTTTAGACTCAGCTACTAAATTTTAGAAGTAGAATACAATTGTTTTCTTACAGCTAATTCAGGTAACTAAACAGATTATGATATACCTGTTGTGGTTTAGCCCCAGTCAGCACTCAAGTACCATGCAGCTGCTTGCTCACCCTTCCCCTTCCCAGGGGGATGGGAGAGAGAATAGGAAAGAAAACTCATGGATTGAGATAAAGAGAGTTTACTAGGATAGCAAAGGAAGAAATAACTATATATATATATATATATAAAAATAATTATAATAACATGTAGGGGTAATAAAATACACAAGCTGAATGATGCACAATTTCTCACCACCCAATGACTCGATAGCCAATACAGCCCATCCTGAGCAGCAGTCATGGAACAAAAATCAAAAGTGATCCCAGAATGATCCCAAGCAGCAAGAGGAAGAGTGAGAGACAGAGAGAGCTGCATACCAGTCAACGCCCAGTTATACACTGAGCATAGTGTTTATGGTATGGAATACTTTATTTGGCCAGTTTGGGTCAACTGAACTGGCTAGACCCCTCCCAGCTTCTTGCACCTGCATATTAGTGAAACCTGGGAAGCTGAACAAGTCCTTGGTCCCTTTAGCAACAACCGATAACATCAGTGTGTTATCAACATTCTTCACATACCCATTTCCATACTAAATCCAAAACACAGGGGATACTGCAAAGAAAATTAGCTTAATCCCAGCTGAAACCAGGACAATAACAAATCTGAATTCATATTTAAGTACATATGAAGATAACTTGAAAAAAGCATTACTGGTGGATGCTGAAGTATATTGTAAAATGTGTCTAAAAGCATGATCTACTTTATTATTAATACATGTTTGTATTAATACCTGAAAATTATAAACTAACACTTTAAAACCCAGTAATTTTGTTTCTCAGGGTCTGGATATCTGTTTTCCAGGACACACACTCCTTCTTTAGCTAAAGGGGTTTTTTGTGTGTTGTTTTTTTTTTTTTTTTTGAGAACTCTTTTAAAACAATTTCTAGTCTAATCAGTTGTAGATACGTTTCCATGTGAATTGGTGATGTTACACAAGAGTTTAATACACTCCATTATGAAGATTGTGCATCCTATTGTACCTTTCAGGTGGCACAGAAACTGTCAATTCTTCGATTAATTTTGGCAGCATTCTGCTTGTGTTGCATCTAGTTGAAGGTTTTTCATAAGATCTATTAGCCCTGAGTCATTATGTGCACACTGTTGCATAGAGGCAGGTGCCTAAACATAGTTTGCTGATGCTTTAGCTATGCTGACATATGGAGCAAGTAATTCTGTATGTAGGACTCTTACATGCATCTTAATATATTCTCCTTTATTGCTCCCTCCCAACATCTCACGTGTAAAGCTGCAGCTGCTGTGAATATGGCTTCCTCTCCTCTGACCAGTGTCATGTGGTCATCTCAGCTTTCATCTGGCTCCACATAAGGAATACTTCCAAGGCAGTTTGTTAAATGTTTTGTACAAATTTACTTGAGCGAGTGTAATTGTCACTGCCAATGTACTATGCCTTCTGTTTAAAAAATCCAGCTAAGTCTTGTTTATTTCTTCTGAATAAGAGCACACACAGTGATTACTGCTCATTCCCATTTCACTTTAGAGCTAAGGACTGGAAGCAGCTGATTAACCTGATGAGCTCAGATCTCTGCACACATAAACAACTTTGTAACAGATATTTAATCTGAAATGTTCACAGTGCACCCAATTTGCATGCAAGGGAGCACACCAGGCTGCAAAACACTTCTTACAACTCATAACGTTCTCTGTGAAAGACCAGCTTAAGAAGTTAATGCTGCACACATGCTTCGTCACAAGACCAGACTCAAAATCATTGCAGTATGGCACAAGTCCCTCTGATATTAGCAATTCCCAGTTAATATGTCCCCCAGTTAAAGACTACCATTAAGAAATAACTGCTAAGCTGTGCGAATAGTA
The DNA here is from genome assembly GCF_036417535.1 of Chlamydotis macqueenii. Lineage (NCBI taxonomy): Eukaryota > Metazoa > Chordata > Aves > Otidiformes > Otididae > Chlamydotis > Chlamydotis macqueenii. Next base: position 24,499,498 of record NC_141593.1, on the reverse strand, counting down.
AGCCTCCTTGATCCTGTATTGTCATCATATCCCTTCCTCACTTTTAAATTAATTTCCTTGGCTTTAGTAAGGGAGTTTCATAAATAACAGAGCAGTTGCAGTGGTGCTGTTTCATGCTATACCACTAGTTCATTTGGACTATAGACCTGACATGCTTGTCAGCTGATACAGTTCAAATTAGAAGTATTATGCAGCTTCCACCTATGCTGCAGAGGTCAGAGCCTACCTTGCAGAAGGAGGTGTAGTCACCTCTAAAGTCCACTGAACCCCAGTGACAGTTTCCATCATCTTGTCCGTTATCAGTTGGTTTATGCAGCTTGAAAAACCCATGGCCATAGCTGTGCCAAATGTACGTTTGCTTCAGCTGAGGACTGAGACCATTACTTTAATAAGTAAATGCTCAATGAGCTTTTATACTATTTTGTTTATCCATCAAAACCATCTGTGCAGTTTCAATATAATTTCATTTTCATTTATGATAAAACAAAATGTGGAAATGATTTAGTCTTCAAATTTTATCTCTTTTTTTTTGTGGTAGGAAAAGCAAATTTTATTCAGCCTCCCTAAAGAGTATTACATAAATAAGATTAGATTTTGAATAAAAGTTAGTAGTATGTCCTTGATTTTTTTGATGTATTCAATAGATAAAATTAACCTCTGTACAGTTGGCCAGCACAAAGGTAGGCACCAGGTAAGTACACAAGAATTAATTTCCCTGGTTGTGAGCACAGAACATAGTATCAGTATTCCTTGTAGTGTAGATCTCTTGGTGCACTTTCTCATCAGGTGATCACCACCAGTCAAAACGATCTTCCACAAATATCCCTCTCAAAATGCTTAGAAAGTTGTTCAACACCACAAATACAGGCAAGTAGCACAGGCCACTGAATGGGACAAGGACAAAATGGGTTGCTGCTGCAGAGTTTGCTACATACCTACCGAACACAGTGAATCAAGTGGGAGCTGTGTTTTGTTACAGGAAAGGCTTGATTATATTCAGAAGTTCTGTAAAGAAGGAAGGAGACACCAGGCAGAAGCTGAGAAGAGTTGGAGGCAAAGCCTGTTCCCATTTCTGCTGTTGTACCTTCTCCAAACCCCATCGGGACGGATTCTGATTTCATCCATGCTTCTGCAAAAAGGAAGTAGTCCACTGGGATGTTGTGGTATAAAATCAGAAGAAAACCTACTCATCTTCAGCAAAGTTATAGTGACAGTACAATTTACCCTGGATAGAGAAGGCAGCAATGGTGATTCCTCAAATATTACAGTACTGCGGAGCACAGGTTACAAAATAGCCCTCTCATACAGTTTGAGGGTTAAACTATGCCTATAATAAATGCTAAGCTACAATTCAAACCTTTTTAGCTAACTCAAGGCTTTTTTGAAAGCAGTTTTTCCTACCTCAGACCAACCATTAGGTGAAGAGCTGGAAGTAGTGAGAGAAAAAGGGATTTATGTGCATGCATCAAAAGGAGAATATATCCCTTTGCGAATGATTTCCATGGGTCCCCTACCTACAAATGAAGAGATATGTGATATAACAATTCATTGTTCTGACACACATTGCAATCATGATGCGCAGTTTTTAATGCATCATGTTACATTAAGCTTAGCCCATGGTCTAACAGCATGTAACATAAATTTCTGTGAAGGGAGTAACATAACATGATACTGTCTTTTAAAAGACACACACGGTTTTTTTCAGATCACTTACTTTTTATCCATGAATGCCCAATCCAAAAATCAAGGTGGCAGACGAAAGTGGAGTGAATGAGTATCCACAAACCAAAGTATTTATCTTGTGTAGTTTTGCTCATTGCTACCTGTAGTCAATGACTCCAGTCAATTTTTATGTTGTAATGCATGAGCAAAGTTGATGGACATATTTTTTTGTCACTCCCAGTTAGATTTTATTCGGGGTCAATCAAGGGAGACCTGACAGCGTTAAAACTGTAAAACACACTGAGAATCCTCACAAGTATTTATTTCTCAGTAGGGAGAGGGATTTTGATTATGAACCTGTCACTAACCTTATTTTGGTTGCTCTCCTTTTGTCCTACCTTGGAGACAGATTTTTTTCTTTTAATTGACAATTTATTTTAAAGTAAAAATACAATGTAAGTGATTCTCATTGGAATGAAATAAAATTAATTAAAGATTTGATGATAACAGGTTGTAATAAAATCTCCAGTTAAATATCAAATTCAAATCTGAAGTTTAAGATACTCACAGAATCAAGCTGCGTGTGATCAGTCTCTTTGGGAAAAAAAGGAGGTAGATTTTGTATATTTACATATACTTACACATTTGCTTATTTATCTCCCCTGATTCATTTGAAAGATTCGGGGTTTTTTAACACTTCTTATATAAATGTCTTGAAACTGGTCTTCAATGCCTGCTTGATTCCTAAGTTATTAACTTCATCTTTAATTAAATCCTTTCTGTGGCACAATATAAAGCAAAACTGTGAAACTCATGGACATCAACTAACATCTGTGTGGGTTTGACTGATCACATGCTTCAGTGCAAAGTTTAAATACCAGCCAAGGGAATTCCTCCTTTTTTGGCCACATCTGAAAACTGTGATTCTTACCAGAGAATGAACACTCAGGACAGTATTCTCCAATGAAGAAATAATTTTTGCCAGTGCTTAGCAGACAGGAACATGTTGGTACCACACAAAGGTGGAGGACTGCAAAGTAGCTGGCACCAAATAAGCAGATCATGGTAATATCCCTTATGGTGCTGCATGTGGTATTCTGAAAGCTTCTCACGAGTCAGGAAAAAAAGAAAAATAGTATCTGTAGACTGTAGCATCAAGATGAAGCCATATTTAGAAAGTCTAAGGGAGATAAAAAATGTATGCTTTTAATAGGACAGTAGTCTTTATTGACAGAGATAAACATGCTGTCGTGATACAGCTTGACACTGTAAGGCAACTGGCAACTCATACTATGTTGTGATTAAAGCTCAGTACTGTATCAGTTTAGCACATTGAAATAGTTTGGAAACTGGTATGTTGTAATTGGGTAATTATCATAACATAGCAGTTTCTGGTGAGCTCTTGCAGGAATCTGTTCACTGGGCCTAAGCGATTCCATGTATTTATTAATCACCGGAGAGGAAGTATAAAATAATTGCTAGTAAAACTTGCTACTGGCAAGTAGCAAGTAGCAAAAATGTTGTTGACATTTTAAGTAATCAGAACAGATTAGTTCTGTAAAGCGGTTTGGATTGCTGGGTGAAATAAACTAATTCAGAATATATAATTTCAACACTGGAAAAGTCAGGGTCATACATGTAGGAGCAAAGAATGTAAATCAGACTTACAGAGTGAAAAACTGAAACTTGGAAACCAGTAACCCCAGAAGAGGACTGTTGGGTTGTGATGGCTAATCAACTGAACATAAGCCTACCTGTAATACCATGGCTGACAGAGGGCAGGTATCATCCATTAATATACTGACATGTCAGTGTTGTGTAGGAGTCTTAACATCTAGAAATGCCGAAAGAGTGAGGCTGGAATCATATGCCCAATTCTACACTTTAAAATGAGAAAAAAAGGCTTGTAAGGCTCAGAAAAAAAATCTATGGGAGTGATACAGTACCTGGAAAACATAGTCCACCCAGCAAAGCACAAGAACTTAAGGGTATTTAGTCAGCAAAGAGAGAAAGGATTTAGTCAGTTTGCAAGCTACATAGAGAAGGAATATGTAATAGCAGCAGGTTCACAACCCATCAGAAAGAGTGAGGAGGAGGATACAACAGCAAGTTCAAACTAGACGAAATCAGGATTGAACTAAGGGACTGGATTTTAAGTACTGAGCAATTAACTACTGGGAAAATTACCAATAGGAAGGGAGATGGAGGTGTTTAAGATCAGATATTTTTATGTAAAATATACTTTAGTTTAACTGCAAGTTAAGGCTAAGTGTTGAAATTAGTAGGTGAAATTTGTGCAGGAGTTTAGGCCACACTATCTTATTAGTTCCCTCCATCCCTAGAAGTCTGTTTGTCAAAATGCAGGCACCTAAACTGAGGAACCAGGCTCTTGTACTGCAGACTTGGCTGCAGGATCCAAAATCCACCTGTTAAGAGCAAACTTAGGACTGAAGTCCTGCTCCTAGACTATTAAATTTATTTATGGGGTAGGAAGGTGAGATAGAGGTCTATTTACTTTTCTTTTACATCCAGGGCACCAAGGTGTAGGAAATGCTAGAAATAATTGCCACAAAATGTCACACTGTAAATATTATAGCAATAAGAATTTTGCTGAAATCAGCCTGATCAAACCAGTTTAATGGTATTTTCATGTTTCTAGTCTTCAGTGAGGAATAAAAACCTTTCTATTTTCAGAAATATAGTTTATTATTTTATATATATATAAAGTTTTCAAAGTATATACTGGAGCAATCATTCCCAGGAGAAAATGTGAGCATAACAGGAAACAAAGCCCTTGAAATATCAGGTACACCAAATTAGTAGCAAGTCTCATCTTGCTTAAATTAAGCTGAGTGAGGATTAGGAGTCTAGTCTGTGCCTATTAGGCTTCTTTTACACTGAAAAGAAACAGATATGTCTAGAGTTCAGTTCATGCTGTGTGAGTTGGGTATCTAAAACCATGTGGATGGTTTATCATCTGCAAATGACTGAATGCTTAAACTGAAAACGTGACCACCCCCACCTCAACTCTTTTTTAATCCAAAAGATGTTCAAAATGCATACGCACTACATTTTCATCATTGACTACAAGGAAAATTCCTCTAGACATGCAAAGAAATACCACAGTGCTAAACATACATAATATACCACTGCTGTGACTAGTTTAGAAATCCCAGTAAGGCTTTCTATTCCTTCATCATCTTTGGAGTGATTATTTGCTGCTGTTTTTACTCCACATCTTAACCAAACCTGCCCTGGTTTTAGAAGAATGTGGGCCAACACACAGTTTTTCCTGCCAGGAAATCATCCACAGTGGAGCACAGAAAATATTAGGCATGGAAAAAACTGTTTTTCTGCTGTTAGTGCTTCTTCATATTTGCTGTAATAATTCCAAATGATTGAAGCAGAGAGAAAAAGAAGAATGACAATGCAGCCAAGTGGTTAAGTCACCTCCCCATGGGAAAATATTAGTATGCAAAATGGTAAAACTTCAGCAGGTGGGTTAGGGAGGGCTCCTATCTCAGAAAATCCCTGCTTACAAGGTTATATGGACTCTATCTCACGAGACCTTCTTTGGCAGAAGAGGGAATTCAAGCAAGGTGAAAGCTCGAGCCACGGACCTACTGGATAAAGCAGAGGCACTGATGCGTTTAGGCTTTTAAAGAAAAGGTATAGCTGTCAAAACCCGTTAGAGAGTTCAGGCAGAACATCGCGAGTATAAGGAAGCACCTGAGAGTACATCGAAGGCACTGAAAGGCCAAATTTGAGATGGTAAGTATGGTTTTCACACTGCTACTTTCTGCAGTGCCCTGCTTAGATTCTAGTTGGAGAGATGTTATGTCCCAGTGAGTGTACCACCAGCCCAGTCACCCAGTGTGGTTGCTGTGAATTTCTACATGTGCTCAGAATTTAGAATAAACATGGATGTCTATATTTAATTTAAAAATCTAGTCAAATTAAATGCATTAAAAATTAAACTCAAATCAGATATAAAGCACTAATAACCTCTATTAAAGCTTAAATTTTCTCAGTATTATTTCAGTATATTAGAAAAAGTCTCCTGCTCCGTGGCTCAGACAAAGCTACTTGGGGAATTAGTAGAAAAAATTAAATCTTTAATGTCGGCATGGACTTTATTAAAATAATTATTATGTCTTCAAATATAGAAATTTATTACTTTTTCTGCCTTTACTGTGATGCCAACATTGTATTTTGCTCTTTTTCAAATGTTTTACCATACAGAAAAACCTGTTTTCTTTGATGTTTGTTTTATCTGAACCAGCAGGTAGAGCAAATATTTTTGTAATTTAATTAGCATTGCTCATGTAAAATTCAGAAATGTATTGAAGGCTGAAAATGCAAGATTATTTTATCTTCTAGTCTGTGAATAAAAAAAGTGGAGAAGATAACACAGACAAAACCCTAATGGTGAGGGGTCGGGTTTCCAAAGATATTTTGGTGCCTGGAGGTGGAGACAGATGACCAGTGGGAGTTTCAAAATCCCTCCTACAGATTAAGTGTCTAACTCCTATTGACTTCAGGGGAAATGAGGCACTAGTGCAGATAGGCACTTCCGATAATCTTGCTAGCCATTTATCTGCATATTAGACATATAAGTATTAGCTCCTGGAGACAGGAATTAATCTCTCAGTTTGTTAAATCATGTATCCACTTCGTTCATTTACTAATCTGGCTAGTCTTAAATAAATTTCCTTTTTATAAGGAAAAGAAGTGATGCCATATGTTTAAGACAGTTAAATACAATTAATTAAACCAGTTTTATGCATTTAAACTGATTTTTAGTTTCCACCCCAATGCATTTTGATACAAAACCCAAATAAAATAATCATTTAGAGAAGTCTTTTGCCATTTTCTGAGTTAATATAGATGTAAAATGTAAGTATCTGAACAAATTACAGTAATTCTCACACTTTCACTTTATTTTATATGATAAAATAAAAAAAGATATTGAAATGTATCACATATACATTGCAAATATGGTTGCAAATCAGCTTGTGCTAATTATTATGTCAGTCAGTGAGAATGAAGTTAATTACCAAATACAAATGCAAAGCAAACATAAAATCAGCTATTTAAGTCAAAGTTTTCTTCTCTTTGTTTTTAATCTTGATGAACATGGGAAGCTTAAATTGCAATAAGCAGGTAAAGACTAACAAGGATCTGTAAGATACAGCTGTATGAAATACAGCCACAACCTCATAAATCTGTTATTTCCAGAATCACAATAAATGTTGCATCTTGTTCTACCATTTATTGACCCAGATCTATGAAGATTTTTGTTCCTTAGTCAATGCAAACATAACACGATGTAAGTGACCTGTTCTCTGAGTTTAAGATTAACCCCAGCTCTGTTGCCAGCATACCACAGGTAACATTTGACAGTAATAACCCAAAATACTCAGAGCTTTTTCATTTCTTTATAACACTTCCCAGGTGAGAGCTAGACCCTTTGAATGCCTGAGTTTAATTTCCATGATTTTCAGAACCCTCAACTCATTCCCCCTTTGTGTCTATCTGGCAGACAAAATAAAACACTCTGCTGTTAGAAAAGGGAAGAATATAGCACAAATCTCATATCATCAAGCTGAATAGGGCATACACATGATGCAGCTTGTATGTATTAACCCTATGCTCTGCAAATGCTTTGCTTAAAATGTTCAGGGAATGAAGTAGATCAAATAATAATGCAGAATAATTGATGAAAAATAACATCCTCTTCTTTTCACTGACACTCAGGCCAAAACATTTTATCTCTTTGTTTTCTAAATCTTGCTGCATCTCACTGAGAAAGCTGGGAGGGGCAGGGAGCTAAATTTTCTTGTTGAGTACATAAATAATGAGACTTGTGTATGTAACTTTTTTGCAGCACTTGGAAAATTGCTTCCTACTGCATTTCTTTGGGGCTGGAAGAATAACCTTTATACCTCTAAGGATTGTAAAAGGCCTAAAGTAAACATTTAATGGTATGGAAACAGTAATGTGACATCGTTCCAGTAAATACAGCTTTGTGCTGTGCAGCTTGTTTTACAGTAATGGTGTTACTTAGTCATTTATTGGTCTTGTGAGCAGCTGGAAAGAAAGGAAAAGAGCCAACCAACCAAAAAAAAAGCAAACAGATGCACTTAGGGGAACTGCCTTGTCCGAGAGCTGAAAAACATGCCCATTTTTACTATATAAATATATACCTGAATATGACAGGGTTTGCTTGGCTTGATATCCTCCAAACAAGTTTTGGTTTTATGTGTAAATGTGTGAGTGTTTATTTACCCTAAACCATTTCATTAGAACCAGTGTCTGACTCTGGCAGTTGCTAATTTGTTTTATTTAATTATGAAGTCCTTGATCGGCCCCTTTCGCACTCCAGCAATCCTTTTTTCTTTGGCACAAGAGAGCCTGTGGACGACATAAAGACCTTTTTGGCTTTCTCTCTGTGTTAACAGAAGAGCAAGAATGACCTTAAAGCTATCCTCACTAGCCAGTGCATCCATGTCCAGCAAAAAGCTGCTAGATTTCTGGCACCTTCCACAATTCTCATTTTAATTTGGTATTGCATCACCCCAAAAGTGAAGGCAGGAGAGCCTAGGGAGGCCTAGCCAAATTCTTTAGAGTTTGAAATATCTGAAAGAAGGAAGGGAGGACCCACTCTGTCCTGCACACAAACAGAGGGCACAGGAAATATTAAGCTGCAAGTCCTTTTTACTGCCAGCAGCCCCCAGCACAATGAAAACAAGGTCATCTCCTCCTAGGAAGAGCTGTTCGTGCATCGGCAACATTTCCCAAGGTTTCTTGCAATCAGGTTTCTGTACCCCTGGCCTGCCACTGTGCTAGGGTCGGGGCTAGTCCACGTTGTGGGAGTGGTGCTGGGGTGTGAGATGAGGTAGCTCTGGGAAACAGATGGACCTGTACCTCCTGGGGGCTTCCCTGTGGGCTCTTGAGGGTCACTGCTTCAAGAACTACTGTTACTGTCAACATGCCAGTGTTGTGTGTACTGAGGGAAGATCTTCCCTCCCTCAGCCCCCAGGCCCTGGCTGTAGGATGTGGCACAAATGGAACATAATCGTTTCTCATCCGTTTTAAGATGAGAGAGCTACAACTCAAATTTTCTCTTGTCTCGCTGGAGAGCTTATACTTTAAGAGCACTTGCATAAAGTTGTTGAAACACGAAGTATGTATTATTTATTATTTTCATGCTTGCAACAGTTTGACAGAAGACAAGAGCAGATGACATTTGAAGGGAGTATAGGAAAGAGGAGAGGTACATTAAAAGATCATGAGGAACACTTTGTCAGCTAGTTCCTGCCTGTGCACTACCTTCATTAGCTGAAATGCATGTGTACATTTATTCCACACCAGAAATAAATGATGGTGATACATAAAGGTTTTATAAGTACAGCTTGGAGATAAATTAACTAGTCAGAGGTGAAAAAGTGAGCAAAGATATAAACTATGTGCCTCACTGTCACCTGTTTTGTGCCTTCCAGTTGTGCTTCATGGAAAATGGCTATTGAAACATTTTGAAAATATTTTAACAGTGTTTGATTTGGAATTCTGGACCCCTCCACCTGCCCAGAACAAGAAATTAATGAGTACAAGTTCAGCCAAAAGGGGAATCAAGTCAGTGTCTTGTCTGGCTCATAAAAGCTTCCTACCACAGAAGAAATATCTTAAGACTTTTTATTATTAGAAACTAACATTCTGTCCCTTTGAAAAGAATTTGAAAGAAGGGAAGCACCTGCTACAGATCACAAAGATAATTTATTTTAACAGTATGAGATTCTTCACCTCTTCCATTTTGGGGATCTCCAAGCAGCTAGGTGTCTCTGGGTGAGAGCTCCTTGCAAAAAGAGAGAAAAAAGAAATCACTTTGGTAAAGCTTGAGAGGTCAAGAGGTAACAGCAGGCAGGCTCCTGGGGACAGATCCTTCTTTGGAGTAAATTGCCATAGCTCTCCTGGAGTTATGACAATTTAGACCAGCAAAGAGCTCCCCTTTGAGGTCTATACTTGTCCTTTTGGGAATTAGACTAGACCATTTCAACACATATATTGGAGGAGATGTACAATCTTTGCCTCTATTTATGAAGTGTAAAAAGAGGCAATATCTTCAAATTGTGGGAGTTTATCTTGAAGTTTATATTATATTCTTTCATAAATTGCTGTTGTAGCAAGAGATTGAAGCCATTTATCAGCAAGTATTGGAGATGTTACAATGATGCATTATGATACATTTAGCTACCAATATTTAGCTATCAATATGATACATTTATCATCAATATCTAGCCAATACTACCAATGATTTAGCAGGGGAGGTTAGATGAAAATACTCCGATGTATCATTAGAGAGACAGAGTGTCTGGAATGAAAGGCTCCAGTATCATTTATATTTCTTCTGTTGCTGTGTTCCAAAATTGCACCACTGCAGACCAGGAGGATTTTTCAGAATGTGTCTTCCCTTTACAAGTAGGTGGTTTTGCCTCCTTATGCAGAAGTCTGCACAGCCCCGAGTCCCCAAATTACAAACATCCGGGCGATAGATTTTGGCATAGATGTTTGCAGATGGTGAAATTCACAATCTAACTTAAAAGAATGGGGTTTGAGCATAAACAGCCTAATTTATTACTGCTTAATTGTTTGTATTACTAATTATAGTCACATGAAGGGAGGTAAATGCTGCAGGTTTGCATTTTGAGGTTTTTGGTTTTTACTAGACAATCTGCAAAAATATCAATGACCATAAAAGCAAGTTAGTAAAGAAATTAGCACCCCAAATCCTGTAAATAAAGCACTGTATGGAAAGAAGTGCCCAAATAGATGTCTGAATATGTTGCATAAACTGGACTTGTGAAGGTTGCCTGTCATCCAAGCAGTCATTTCTCTCACAAGTTAGCAGTGATCTGGTGGAGGTGTAGTGTCAGAGAATCATAGAATCACAGAAAGGTTTAGGTTGGAAGGTACCTTTAGAAGTAATCTAGTGCAACCCTCCTGCAAGGAGTAGGGGCATCTCCAACTATGTCAGGTTGCTCAGAGCCTGTCCTTGAATGTTTCCAGGGATGGGGCATTTGCCCTTCCAAATCCTTTCACATTTTTCATGATGTTTCAGCTCACAGGTGAGTGGGAAGCTATTAAGGATAGTTAGCTATCCATAAGCCTGTGATTTTGTAACCAAGTAACAGAAAGCAAAAAGTAGGCAGCCATGGGGAGAAGTTGCAAATAGCAGTCCTGAGCTCTGGAAATAAATGCTACAGTTTATCAAGGACAGTCACAGGAAGAAATCGCAAGTGAAGTCTCAACACTGTATATGAACACTGTAACAGGTTACGTGGCAGTTGGTCCAGCTGCAGCTCACTGAAAACAATAAAAACATTCTTGTTCACATTAGTGCTTGTCCCTAATAGTCGTTCAGAAAACGGCCACTCAACAAGATCACACATCAGCGTGATTCCCAGAACAGCAACTCTGAAATAGTTTTTCCTATAACATATTGTCATGGTTTTGTTAGTGAGGGGGGGCCTAAGGTGGTAGCTTCTGTAGGAAACTGCTAGAAGTCGCTCCCCTTTGTTCAGTGGACTTGGCCGGGCCTAGGGCAGACCCGCTGCTGGCCAAGGCCGAGCCGATTGGTAGCAGAATGTCCCGTGATAACGCCTCTGCGATAACGTATTTAAGAAAGGGAAAACAGAAAAAAAGAGAGAGAAGAGAAGATGTGAAGAAGCTGAGCGGGGGCAGAGGTGCAGAGCGGGAGGCGCAGGCCTCATGGGCCTTGCAGGCCTCACCCTCTGGCCTCTCGCCAGGCAGCCGACTGGGCCCGACTAGGTCTGGCCCAGCTGCAAGAAGTGGAAAGGAGATGAGAAGTGAATAAGATGTAAAAAAGATCCTGAGAGACATCTACCAGCCTGTTGTGAGGAACGGCTGCAGACGCCAAGGTCAGTTCAGAAGGAGGGGGAGGAGTAATGCGGCTCCTGGCCAAGATTCCCCTGCAGCCTGTGGTGACGACCATGGTGGAGCAGGTTTTCCCCCTGCAGCCCATGGAGGTCCACGGAGGAGCAGAGATCCACTTGGAGCCCATGAAGGACCCCATACCGGGGGAGGTGGATGCCTGAAGGCGGCTGTGGCCCATGGAGGGCCCGCTGGGACAGCTGTTCTGAAGGGACTGCACCCGTGGAAGAGATGACCCACGCCGGAGCAGTTCCACGAAGGACTGTGGCGTAGGGGTGGGACCCCACGCTGGAGCAGGGGAGGAATGCGAGGAGTTCTTCCCCCAACCATGAAGCAGTGGTGTGAAACAACATGTGATGAACTGACCGCAACCCCCCATTCCCTCTTCCCCCCTGTGCCGCTCGCGGGGGGGAAGGTAGTAGAGATAATGTTAAGCTTGGGAAAAGGGAGTGGTGGGGGGAGGTTATCTCATTCTCTGTCTCATTATCCTGCTGTTTGTAGTAATAAATGCATAGTTTTTCCCAAGTCGAGTCTGTTTTGCCCCTGACGGTAACTTTAAGGATTTCTCCCTGTCCTTATCTCAAACCTCGAGCCGTTTTTCCTTATATTTTCTCTCCCTGTTCTCTCGGAAGGTGGGGGGAGTGAGAAAGAGACTGCGTAGTCTGGTCCTGATTGGGGCTGACCTACGACACATATTTTCAATTAATCCTGCTGAGGAGAAGAGAAAGTGTTTTCACTAAGTTTATTCAGAGTCCTCCAAAGTCCCGATTTAGTCCCAGAGTCTCTGAGTGCCTCACCTTGATTACACACAGCTTTATTAATGAACAACATATTGACAGTAACTCTCTATGGTGATGAAAGCTATTCAGCCACACAAGTCTCAAAAAAACCTAGGAAAATCTCAGAATGACCTTACAAAAATAGCTGAATAAGCAATGTGAAAGTTGATGAAATATAACATAAAAGTATAAGGGGGAAGCATCCTTGTGTGTAGCTCAGTGAAGTTCTAAACTCAAAAATGGCTGTGCTCAACAAAAGGAGGCAAGGTGTTTGGATGTATCTGAAGTTGGATTATAATAAGGGACAAAATAAAATCTATTTTATGGTATTATAAATACTTTACCTCCTCTGGAATACTGTACTCAGTTCTGCTCACTGAGTCTAAAAGGGATGTTTGTAGAATCAGGCTATGTCTGTACTGCACCAGACAAAAGCACAGAAGACAGCGCAGAGTACTCCCTGTCGAGCTCCACCTATTCACATTGCCGTATCTGTAGCATTAAAAGGACAACTTGTATGCAAACAGCCTGCCTATACAGTCTGCACCTGGGGTACAGAAGACTGGATTAGGGACCACAGCAGCTGATTTTTCTGGCCAGCCTCAGCCAGGTAATACTGACTGCGATGTGTGGCAGTGGCCCAGGCTGTGCCTTCTGTGTTCACCACACTGATGGTAGAATGGGCTGCAGCTGAATCTCACCACGTGCCCTTATTAAAGTCCAATCTTACATTCAAACAATGGAAAGGTGGAGGAGATCAGACTTGAGCTCGAGGTTGGACATGTGATCAACATGCAGTATTGGAATGGCCTCAAAAGTCCTGGAGAGTGAAAGTCATTAAAAGGGAATGGATATAGTTACAGGCATGGAAAAACTCACATGCAGAGAAAGGCTGAAGGGATTTTTATTTATTTTCTATGAAAAAGGATGCCAATAATAGAGAATGCAATAGAAGATGCTTTCCTTTCTGTCTTACAACACAAGTACTACAGGACAGTGAAAAGATAAGACAGCAGATTCAAAATGGTGGAAGGTTTGTTTTCACTTGGCAATTAGCTAAACAGTCAAAATCACTCTATAGGAGCAAAAGCAAGAACAGCATTATTCAGAGGAAGAATTAGCCTTCGCCATGAAAAACTGAATGCTAAGTGTTAATGCCAAGGAGTTTAGGAAGAAGTGTAAAGATTGAGCTTTGAGGATTAAGCTAGTCTTCAAATACCAAAAGTTAATCCACGCTTGATTTTCATGTAAGCCCACATCTTCCTCCTGTTCATACTACCTTCTGAAGCAGATGCCACTATGGAGAGGGGACCTTGGCCTAGATTGATGTTAATGATGACGATAATTGCAGTGCTTGCCTCCTAGTTTAAAATTACGTTTATTTAGAACATCGGAAAGGAGTGCTACTTTAATGCTGATTTAGAAAAAGAGAACAAATTGTGGTAGTTGAACATTATCAGTCCTGAAGAAAAGTGACTACAAGGAGGTTTCATCATGATTTATTATATGTACTTGCTAAGTACTAGTATTTAGTGCTACACCAGTTTACTGTAGAGACTAAAGGTCCAATCCTTTAAACCTTTATTCGAGCAAAGAAGCTCTTTGTGCCATCAGGGACTGATCCCACAGATGAACATTATCAAATCAGGCCAAAAAGTCTCACATAACATTTTATGTTGACCTTGACACTCAGTAGAGGGGCATTTTGATGAAATGGCAAAGACCATTCTTCTCACACTGGGTTAAAAATTCCAGGAATCAGAAACTAAGCAAGAGAGAGACAATAGATGCCAGAAAGTACACTCTGGGAGCATGTTGTGGCTTCCCTGCATATGTATCCTGGGCTCTCATTAAAAGAAAGTACAGGGAACAGCAGTGGTATGGATCTGCAATATATTCAGGGTGTGAACCCACAAAGTGTTCTCAGGTCTCCCAGCTTAGGCAACACCATCGTCTTTCCACTAGTGATCAAATCTCAAATACTAAATAGATGCTTTCAGCCACAGAGGAGGCTGTAAGCCAAGACAAAGGTCACCATCCATGTGGCGTTAACAGAGCAAAATTAATTCAGTTTGATATTCTCTCATGATAGCCTTGTTTTTGAGTTAAGAAAAGAACTGACATTATTTTAAGAGAATTTCTGATCTCATTAATTTTTTTTTTAGTGTAATTGGAAAAACGCTAATGAAAAGAAAAAGGCAAAAAAAGAACAACAGATCCTCAGAGAGGTGCATGCTAGCATTTAGTTAGAAAAATTTAAATCAGTAATGAACAATTCAGGTTTGCTGCACACATCTCTAAAAGATATATTAAAACATCATGCTCTACAGTCTGAATTCTTTTTTGTAACAAGGCAAATTAAAATCATGTCTGCATTCTGTTTTTTAAAGTAGAATGAACCCAAAATCTTACAGATACATATGTGTTATTTGGGATTTTTCTAACAGATAATTTTCTACCATTTTCTGTATTCTTAAAATAAATTTGAAAATACTTGGTTAAATTCTGTCATAGAGATTACGTGTTACCATCCTAGAGCACAACTATATTATTATGTTCGCCCTTTCCCACAGAGCAGGATAACCATTTGGGTGAACTGTGGCATCTAAAACAACTAAGTACCATTGATAGAGACGGAGTTTAGGCAGCTTTAAATCTGTGTTGTGTAAATAAAGTTCCTGACTTTCTACTTTTAAGATTTTTCTTCCCCTTTTCTTTAGTGAAAAAGAGGATACACATTCAATTTTAGTAAAATAATCTTTTGCTACATCTACAGGGACCATTTCTGATATAGAATTAAATTGTGGTGTAGGCAGAATCTTTATTACATTTACATGACCCCATAAAGATAACTTTAATAGTTCCCCATAGAGCAAAATCCTCCTTAATTTTGTTAATTATTTTCCCCCAGTTATGCTTAGCTATGTCTTCTAATTCAGTATTGATCTTGATACTGAGGTCTGTCAAATACTTAGCAATCTACTTAAATCCCCATTGGGGACGGAGACTGGAGGGACAGATCCTAGACAGAGCTGATGCTTTAGATAATAATTCTGACCAGAAATTCTTATTTTCTGCCTGCATTTCTATTAGTACGTTAGTGAACAAATGCGTATTACACTACAAAAATAAAGAAGAAATGGGTGAAATTACATCCGAAATTACTTCTTACGAAGTGAATCCTAAGTCTGTAACTGACGATGGAGGTGATAGACCCCACAGCCCCCAAAAACAGAGACTCACAAGGGAGGAGGCCATCCCATTTCATCTGGCTTGCTTGACCCTCAGTGAGCATACATCCCTAGCAAAACAGAAATTAAACATCTTGTATCACTGATGAGGTTATAATCTCATCTCATACCTGGAATTCCCAGATGTATCTAAGGTGGTTTTTTAAACTGCATCAGGAGTGCATTTTCAAAGCCCGTTTTCCAACCACTTGCCTTGCTTCACATCGAAGGGTGGTGGTGGAGTGCACAAACTGGATTCCCTTGAGGTTGAACAACACCAGAAGATGCACTCCAATTGCTAACAAGTATTCAGCCCACATGAGTCCAAGCCATCCCCATCCCTGAAACCCTAGTGTGGAAGCAAGTTCTTCAACACTGACTGTTTCATCCTGCACATCTGTTCTCACTTCATTGCTTGTTAATGCAAATGTATTGTTAGAGAGAAATTCTGCCATGAGGTATTCTTGGAGTTTGTTTGATAATTAGACTAAGTAGCTCTACTTAATCTCTATATTTATGTCAAAATCCAAGGGCATTCTGCCATCCACTTGCCTATCTCACCACCCATCCTATCCATGGTATCTCCATGTGCACAGTAGCAAATATCCCGAAGAGAGATACAAATTTATCCATTTCTTTTAGATGGAACCTTTGATATTCTGATCTGGAAATTAGATAATCATATAAGTGAGAACATGATGCTATATAAAAAAAAAAAGTAGTTGTTTGGCCATGTATTATCAGCTAAATCAGAGGTATAAATAGAAGATGTAGATTCCTGTCATGCTGTACCAATCTAGGCTGCTTTTTGCAGGACTTAAATCCTACAATCCAATGAGCTGTTCACACTCGTGCCTGTATATTTTTTAAACATGTAACATCAGTAATATAGAAACTGTATTCATATGACCCTTACCTACTTTAGACCAGTCCTTCCCCACAGACGAGACAACGTATCAGCTTGACAGTGTTTATAATATATTATCTATATTATCTATATATCTATCTAATTTATTTCCCTCCTTTGTAAAAACTGTCCAGACAGAAATCTCCTCATATGCTTAAAGCTGGAATGTTTGTGATTTTCAAAGTATGTATGTGTTGTATTAGAAGTAAAAATCCATCTATCAGCTGGCAACAGAGTGGAATTAAATATAGGACTGGTATTTCCTACACAGATTCAATTTTGCTATTTATTTTTCATCTTCCCTTGAATGAGTGCCTCTAATATCAAATGAGAAAAAATGGAGCAATAGTCTCAAAGGAATAGTTTAGGGTAGTCTGCTTCTTAACTTACATGGAGTGAGTATTTGGAAGAAATAGTTACCATAGACTGTGAGTTACTTATGAGGAATTACAGGATCTTAATAGGAGGAGGCAAGTGATTAATTTACATTAAACAACAATATGACCTTGACATCAGCAAATATGAAAAGCTGTAATTACTACTAATTCCTTTCAGTATTACAAATAATGAATTTGTTGTTTTGAATGAAGAGGATAATAAAGTCTTTAGAAACCTCAAGTGACAAATATGCGCTATATCTGGTAAAGAAATTACCATGGGCACAGTTTTACATTGGGGGGTAGATATCCAAACACTTGTGTGGTGCAAGTAAAGCCAATGGGACACCCTTCATGTGAGGTCAGCTGCAAAGCAGAGCATGGGAAGGTAGGTTTTGGTAAAGCATTTATAATGAAACACAAATCTGAGGCAAAAATGCCATAACTGGAACACCACTTGTAGACATTAATAAGATTCCACACCTTGCTTTTATACCTCATGCAAAAATTCCTGTTAAAATCAAATATATACTTGACTACATTAAGATCTCAGTAAATACTACTTCCCACCAGGAACAGCTCCTTCTTTCTCTCTGTCCAAGAAAATTGAAATTTTACAGATGAGAACTGTAAAGCAAGTCGCTTTGTCTATATGGTAAAATAATCCATTTTTTTCAGTTTCTGTAAGTAGGGTGAAGCTGCATGCGGAAAATATTCCCAAGAGAAATCTAAACATCTCTTTTTACAGGAAGTAAAGGATTTTCACCATTTCTATTTGCTGTAAATTGGTACCCCTGCCTGCACACACGTCTTGGCCTTATGCTCTGAACAATTCGGGAAGAACTTTTTATCTATAATTGCACACCAATGCAGCACTTTCCCCCTTCTTTGAATTATATAAGCAAACATCTTCTAATAGCGCTTTTCTCCTCTTCATTCAAGACAGCACCTATTGAAATCAAGAAAAATAGCAGCAGCTGAAAGTTTTAATTTAGCAAACAAGTCATTACTTAAAGGAAAAACGAGCTTCCCATACTTGAATTCTACCACTGGATCAGCCACGGTCCCTATCTTTCTGACACTTAAGCATACGTAGCTACAGAAATCAGACAGAAGACTCATGTGAATGGACTTATACATGTACATAAGAAGGGTTGGAACATCCCTGAAGTGTGATTTTCTGGAGTTGAGTATAACTATGAGTATCACAAAACCCCTCTTTCTAATTTATATTTATATTTTTAGGAAAATATGATAAAATTCATTACTATCGATGTGGGAACATAAACAGCGTTACTGCAGGTCTTGTTAAAGCAAAGGCAGGCCTAGATGAGAATCCTCTAATTAATTCCTTTTCCAGCTCTATTGCGACAGACTGGCCACACAGCAGATCTCGTATTCCCGAACTGCTGCCCTTGTGATGTTTTTCTTGGAAAGCCATCAGAAAGCATCGGCTGATTACTCCACAAAGTGCTGCCTTTGATGCAATTTTACCTGGCATTGGACAATGAATTCCTGTTTTCTAATGCATCTCTGCAGCCAGTTTGGTTTAGCTGTATTGAACACTTTGTTGCTTCATTTGTAAGAAGAGAGTAACAACATTTACTTACAAGTTGTACTTACCTTTTCAGCCTTCCCTGCAGCTTAAATTACACTTAGTCAGAGGAATGATCCAGAATGTAGCTACTTCTGTTTTTAAAAAAGTGGGATGATGAAGGGATGATATTACCATCTTTGAGTGCATAAAAGAAGCAGTGCCAAAGGACATAACTTATCAGCATCGGCAAAATTCCACAGGGATTTTTTTGGAGATTTTTTAGTTCCATGGAAATCTGCAGTGATTTTATTGCTTATTGGTACTCGGCAGTATTTTTTTCACATACCACATGAAAATTCAAAAAATGGCCATAGGAATGGTAATATATGTGTTTTGATCACAGACTTTTGCTCATGGATGTTTACTTCTACAATCTTTGGTATAAGAAAAGCTTGAAGATGTAGGAGAGGCATTAAAAGAAGGAACACAGGATGCGTGCAAACAGACAGACTTCTGCCGAAGGATGGCATGTCCGTGTAGGCAGGAGGGGAGGTACCACGTACTCATTTCATGGTTTCTAGTGCAGGAAAACTTACAGAGCTAGTTATGCCATCACCTCCAAGAACTGGTTATTTGCGTTATTAGTACTCTAGGTGATAGGACGAAATCATGTTCAAGGAAATAATGCAAAAACCAGTCCAGTACTTCTGTAGTATCTTGCATTTTCTGTCTAGAATAGTTTTAAAGATCATCACACTTGATTGTAATCAAGACAATTTACAGCAGCTCTTTCCAGTTTATGGGCTCACTCTGTAATTTCCTCATTTCTATATGAACATCACAGTTTTCATTGGTACTATATACACAAACCAGACACAAAAAATCTCTGAAAATCTATCCACGTACATAGATGCTAAGCATGGAATAATTGGCTTGCTTTTATTCACGGAGTCTAAACAACTGGGATTTTTTTTTTCAATTAAACATTTAAAAATCCCTCAAATAAAAGTAAAATAAGTAAAAGGTTATCTTCTTTTCAAAAGTAACTCCTTAAAATAAATTTCCAAATTTAGAATTTATCATTCTTAAGAATTACACTGAATTGTTGCAAAATTATAAATAATGGGAGTTTTTTCTTTATTTAGGACTGGTATATATCCTTAACAACCCATTATTCTAGGATAGAAATATTCTGTAACTGGAATGCAAGAATTCTGCAGTATTATTGGAATTCCTCAGAAATGCTGAATAAAAGGGGGAAACATCAACTTTCCATGTTATCAGATGAGATTATGCTGCCAACTCCCTAAAAAGGTCTTGATATAATGGGAATCCAGACATACAAGCAAATTCAATCATGCTACTGTGCCCATAGTTAAATAAGAAGTTATGACCTTTTTTGGTTTTGCTGTCACCAAGATGCTGGCAGCCTTTTAGACTTATTTAAGCTCAAAGGCATAACTCACCTGTTCAGCAATATTCAGGAATTTAGCACAATATTTACATTTAATAAGTATTAAATAAATTAATACATATGCTAATAAATATTTCAGTGATTTCTTCCTAAAATATCTTTAAAGGCATCTAGAAGCTGAGTAATTGAAATATATGTTTTAGGGAAAAGCAATACCAAAGTAGCTAGCCTAGATTATTCCAGATACATTTCGGGAGGAGTCTTTCAGCAGCTGCTGAAGTTAATGGCTCACCTCCAGCTTGGTCTCCCCTAGAAGTGAGTGCCAAAGAATAAACATGGAGGCTGCTGCCTCTGTATTTTCCCTAAGTCCCCAGGTGTTGGATGCAGTTAAAAACCTAAATCAGACTCTGGGTTTGTCTACTTTGGAGAGAAGGAGGCTGAGAGTTGACCTCATTGTTCTCTAGAGGTTCCTGAGGAGGGGAAGTGGAGAGGGAGGTGCTGATCCCTTCTCCCTGTTACCCAGAGATAGGATATGTGGGAATGCCTCACAGCTGCACCAGGAGAGGTTTAGACCAGACATTTCTCTACCAAGAGGGTGGTCAAACCCTGCAACAGGCTTTGTAGAGAGGCGGGCAATACTCCAAGCCTGTCAGTGTTGAAAGGGCACTTGGACATTGCCCTTAATAACATGCTTTAACTTCTGATCAGCCATGAAGTGATCAGGCAGTTGGACTGATTAGTGTAGGTTCCTTCCAATGGAAAATATTCTATTCTCTTCTGTACTATTCTATTAGATTCTATTCTAAACTGAAAGGCAACTGTCCATATGGGAGATGGAATTCACAATTTAGCAGAGTCTCAGGATATAAATATGTGAAAAGTGAAAGTTTTAGAAGCAGTCTGTCTTTTTTTCCCTTGTTCTGGACACCCTGTAAGTCCAGTTCCACTGAGTAAAAGCATGCACATTCTTGAGTGCATGACATTTGAAAACAGTACAAGAGTAGAGGCAATAAGGTCTTTCCCAAGAATCAGGAAGTAATAGTCTGGTTCATTTTCCTAGTGGGATAAATGAGAGAAATTTCACTGAATTTTGTAGGTGCAGGTTTGTTTGCTCTGGCTTGTTTGCTGTTTTACATTTTTCTTGGTGGCTTGATTCTGATCCTACCCGAGATATGAGATGTTTACCTTCACTGAAACTCTTGACAAAACTACCCTGTCTTCTATCAGTTCAAACCTCTCTTCGGGAGTAGTTGCAATGATTTTAGTAGAGTTACATCAAAGTAAGGGAAAATCAGAATTGGGATGTTCACATCTGAAGTTATGCCTGATGAGCAAGTGGCACTTAAGATGTATAAGTGTTGCATTCAAAAGTCTGCCAGAAAGTGGAAAAATACTTTTGGTCAGTTTGTACACAGGCGAAAGTGAAGAAATTGCATGGATTTGGTGATGTGCCACATTAGCTGGTGAATAATGCTGTTCCTCAGCTTTCAGAAACCAGGAATTATTCACTTTTAGATACAAATAACATAGTGCCAGGGTACATTTTTGAAGGATATATTTTCCATTCAATGTCTGTCACATTTTATGCAGCGTGAAATCTGTGTAAACACTTGATATTCTCTGTTGCTCACTGTATCTCTTCATGTTAGTACACCACACATTCTGGGTATGAAAGAGAGTTTCTCCAGGAATTATGTATCAATTCCAGCATCAGTTAAACCAGCTTTATGTTAAATAACCTTTATTTTATAATTTTGTTTATAGAGAGTAAGTTTTATTACACTTACTTATATTTTTATTTATCTTTTAAATAAAATTGCAGTTACTTTAAATAAAAAAAAATGAAACTGTCAAATATTAAAGTATGATAAAAAAACTCTAGAGCCCACCTTGTCACAGAAATTCACCAAACACAAATTACTGTTACAGGTGCTGTTACTAATTTCTACATCTGTACAAATTTAATAAAATAATCTGAACTTTGAATACCAGGAAGATTATGAATAAAAAAGTAGCTTGAGCAAATAAAAGGCCCAAGGACAAGAATAATCCTTAATAAATAATAGATGTGAGTTTTTGTTAGAGTGTCAGATTCTTGTAAAATATACTGGGAAATTTTACTGGGAAATATCAAGAAAGACATATGCTTCCTACTCATTAGATTATATGGTGTTAAGCAAAAATTAAGAAATAAATTTGTTGAAGTCTTATAAAGATGGATATGGTTACGTTAAAGAACAACTAGTGTTTTATTAGTGACCACTGGAATTGTATTTAGTTAACTAGTTTGTTGTTCTTGTGTGGAGATATTTTTTTCTGTTTGTTGGTTGAGTTTTTAATTTTCGCTAGTCCCAAATAGCTTGATCCTATTTGTGTGGTGGTGACCGGGGTTACTGTAACAGGTTTCTACTTATTGTAAGTAGGAGCTGAGCTGGAACTGAAAGTGTACTCACTGATTGATTGCCTGTCTGCAGGCAGTGGACAGAATCTGTGTTTCTTTTCAAGTTCAAAAATATTCACAAAACAAATTTTAAAGGTCTAATTCTTCCAGTTAACACTGTAGAAGAAGGCTCTGCTTTTACTGAATTAATTAAAATACTGTAATGATCCAGTTTTAGACGAGGTCACTTAACGTCAAATTCTGATCTTGCTGTTATTGGGGCGAATCTAAATGCATTTCATTTATGTCCATAGAGTCTCTTCATTCGGAGAAGGTGAGCTCAGAAGCAGAAATATAGGAAGTAAAGGCAAAACAAATACATCATTGGAAGGTACAGTATAAAGTATATCTTTAATTCTAAATACTATATTCCATGAAAACTTGTATTTCTTTCTAGTTTCTTCTAATTGCTTCTGCTGTATCTAACTGTAACATGTACTACTTTATATAACAATTTTGCACATGTCATGGGCCTAATTCTAATGTCACAGACACCTAAAATGGGAGTGCAAAATAAGGCTTTGGATGCATGGAATTCAGCACATCCAAAACAAAGATAACCAAAAATAAAACAAACAAAAAAAAAAACCACCCAAACTATTAAAAGCTCCAGCCTAAGCTTTAGTCTTACTTTAACCTGAACAATGCTTTTAAAAAAACCCCTTCGGATTAACTACTCTCTGTTTGTATTAAACACGGTGGTTTTAATTCAGTCTGGTTAAGAGATGTTAGGTATCTCTTTAGAAGGAAATGAATTCAGTGCACAACAGCAATTCCTAGATTTTTATGAAATAGATATAGGAAAAAAATAGATATAGGAAAAATACTGCTAAAGGAAGCATGGGAGAAATCTGTATTTAAAAACTGCGTAATGACTGTGCATGAAAACAAAATATTTACTCAGTTTCAAATCTGTTTTTTTTTTTTAATTTGGGATCAATTGCTTGAAATAATTTTCCTTTTACATTTCACTTCAGTCAAATTTTACATTTAAAATAAAAGAAGGAACAAAATCCCCCAGTAATATAACCTAAGCTGAGAATATAATAGGTTCTATTAAAGAATATAACCTAACTGCTAAATTAAGTGAAAATCCCAGCTTCAGTGGAACTGCTGATAGACCATGTTTCATGCTGGACCAGTGACTTCTATATTCAAGTCAAAATTCTCTGAAATGTTTTGGTGCCATTGACTTAATACTACTAAGCAAGGACAGTTGGATTTCTGGCTCCTTTTACTTAAAAGAAAACAGTAAAAAACCTGAAACCTTAACGTAATGGCTTGATGTTTCACCATAGGATGCTAGCCTTGAAATCTATAGAATTTATTCAGATGTTATACTGAACCAATTCTGAGCAACTAAAGCAAATCGCAATATATGTTGCTACAATCTGCTTAAGTAGCTTTTATGCTGGCTGTTGTACGGGGATAGTAAGCCTCTAAAGGAGGTGAAAGTCTGCTTTTACATGCAAGTGCATAGCTCCTATTGAAGCCAAGTCAGCTCCTGTGATCAATATAGATGTAAAACTGCTGATTCTTAACAATGGAGTGGATTAGTGGCAAGGTAATCCAAGGATTACACAAACCCAGCAATTGAAAGTAGTCCTCAAGAAAGGACATGATTAGAAGTGGGTCATCTTCGGAGTGTTTTTTACATCTTGACAAAAAAAAAAAAAAAAAAAAAAGGAGGAAAGCAACATTCTATATCAAGGGGAATTTTAGCTTTTTCAGTTATTTTTAAAACACTGTGAAGTCTGTTCTTCTATCACTGTTTGATTTACTACTGTCTCTAAAAGCCCCTGGCATAATGTCCCCTGTTGTGATCAGCACTGTACAAGCACAGAGCCAAGAGGCAGCCCCTGACCCAAAGCATAGATTTCAAGCACATGACACAGGACGAC
>NC_141593.1:24455300-24470300 GCF_036417535.1 Chlamydotis macqueenii | reverse complement strand
CTCCGATCCCGTTCCCGCTCCGCTCCCCGGCTGCGGCACCGGATCCGCGGAGGGCCGAGCCCCCACTGCGGCGGGGGAGGGGTGGGAGATCACGACTGCCTCGCCTCACTCCCTTCTAGGTTTTTCTTTCTTTCTTTCCTTTTTTTTTTTTTTTTTTTTTTTTTTTTTTGAGGCGCCCCCTTAAAAAGGGCAGACCCCCTTTTCGGGGCGGGAGGCCTGTGGCCGCCCCCTCTCCCGGGTTTCTTCGCGTCCTTTATTTGGGGATGCGCCTGGCGACTGTTTTTGCTTGTGTTATTAATTGCACCTGGGCCTTTCCTTGCTCTTTGCGGGAGCGCGGTCTAAATTGGCTCTAATAAATATTAGCCGCTAGATTAGGCGGGGTGAAGCTGGCACGGCGCTCTATTTTCGACCTGTAGCCTCTGCAAAGCCGCCAGTTCTGCGCCAGATTAGCCCCATCCATCCAGTGTCAATGGTTGTCTTGTTGAGAAAATCAGTGAGTAAACACGGCTGACAGAGAGGGGTATCAGCTGATTACTCATACAAATAGACTGCAAACTCCACCAGGAGAAGCTGTTTCCAGAGATGGGTTTCTCGCACTGACAGGGTTGCTTCTCCCAGGATCCCGTGTCCTGCTGTTCCCACTTTGTCCTCCATCAATCACACAATTGTGTCCGGGATGTTTTATAGAGTCACTTAATATCCCTGCCTTCATCTCTATTCACTTAGAGAATGATCTGCCATAAGGGCTAAAGGCTTTTTGCAGGTTGGGACCGGAGACAAACCCGGGCCACAATGGCTCTGGTGGAAAACGGGGATTCATGACGGCGCCGGCCTTTCTAATGCTAATGGCCCCGCCGCGGGGCAACACAATGGGGGTCAGCCCGTGATTTAAACGCGCTTCTGCCCTCCTCGCGGGGTCCGGCGCGTTAAATCATCCCTCGTGGATCAGACGCCAGTGGACGCGGGGGTGGGGAAGACGGTGGGGTAGGGGGGGAACCGCCCGGGAAGCTATAGCAGATCGGCCTGCGAGGGGCGAAAGGCGACTCCCGGGGGGAGGAGATACCCATCCAAGACCCCCCCCCCCCTCAAAGGAATGACCCGGCACCTCACCGCTGTGGTGAAGTGGTACCCTCCCCCCCAGGGTGCGGGAACCTCCCCGCAGCATCACCCGAGGGAGAAGAGGGGGGGTTATCACACTTCCAACGGGGTCGTCCGAATCGCCTCCCCCCAAACCCGCCTGCCGCCTGCGGAACGGTATTTTAACGGCGAATTTTAGAGGCAGACGAAAGAGTTACAAGGTATCACTGTTTAAGTGCCTCATCTACAAATTAGATTGCTACACAATTAATCAGAAAGTTAATTAATGAGCAAGTTACTAATTAGGACATTCAAAACCAGTGTTTATAGTGTCTTAGTTAAAAAAAAAAAACCCTATGTAGCTAATTGGCCTATACACTGATTTCATAACTCATAGCCAAGGTTACAACGGTACGGACGTATTATTATGTACAAACTGTAATTCTGTCACTATTTTATTACGCGCATCTTACCTGAATCAATTTTATTAGGGTTTCTAACATTGAAAATCCCTTGCTGCAGACGGACTTGGGGCAGGACAAGTCCTCCCCGGCGCCGCGAGGCTCAGGCGCTTTCGGGGAACCGAAAAAAGTGTTTGAAAGTGGACGCGACCCGCGGGACCGGGTTTTCGCCCCGTGTCCTTACGGGAGGGGAGCCGGCAGGCGGGCTGCGGTGCGGGACTGGCTGCGGGCGGGGGGGAAGCTCTTCTTCCAGCATTCCCACCTCGCTGCCCAGGGAAGGTCACTCGCATCCCGCCCTGAAGCCGGTGAGCAGAACGGAAGGTGGGCTCCAGGAGGGCTCCCCTCACTCCTCCCTCCCCCCGCGGCGCGGCCGGGCTGGGGGTCAGGGCCGTGGGCGCTGCCTCGGGCGGCGGCGTGGAGCTGCGGTAAGGCGCAAACCGGCTCTTTGTAATCCCCTTTTCAGCAGTGAGGAGTACATATAGGTAATTTTAATGAAGAGGTTCCTGTACCACATTATTAGCAATAAATCTACACCATTCTTTGTTGGTTAAAATCATTATCATCATCATCGGTATCATTACTGAACTCATTATTCTTGTGTTACTATCAGAGTAGATTTATGATAACACCCACCATCACGCCTGAGTTAAAGAAGGTGTAAAGGTTTGATTAATAGCTGCTTTCACGTTTTAATACTCGACATTTTCTCACTTTTTTTTTTTTAAATAAATAAGGGGCATGATAATTACAGGAAGTAATTACTGCTTTTGTTACCAAGTGTCTGATTAGACGCACAGGCGCTTTTCCTCAAGTAAAATACAAATAAATAAATAAATAACAAGGTGGACAAAATAAGTTCACGTAACGACGCAGTAAGGCAGACTTTGAGAACAATTAAGGTTTTGCTCAATCACTGCGACATTTTAGATTAATAAGCGTTAACGGAAAGAAATGCACCCCTCCTCAAAAAAAAAAAAAAAAAAAAAAAAAGACGACCGTCTTTACAGGTCTGCGGGGAAAAGAAAAACGCGACGGTAGGAACTGGAGCGACAGACACGAAGAGGATGTCACCCGCGTTCACCTTAAAAAATTAAAGAAAATAAAAAAGAAAGAAAAAGAAAAACAAAAAAAAAAAATAACCAAAAGGAAAGGAACAACCTGAAAGACAACCGCTCCGCGCCTGGGGCTCGGTGTGTGATTTTGCGCGGGTCGAGCAGGCTGGATGCCTGAGTACTCTAAGGGTGTTTTTGCCCTCCCTCCCCAGCGCCCCTTCCTTCCCCTTCCCCGGGGAGGGCGGCGGCTGCGCGGAGGGACCGGACCCGGACCCCGGCCCCGGCGCGAGGGAGCCCCTCACTCGCTCTCCCTGAAAGGTTACACGGCGCTCTGCCTCGCTTTGTCTTCCCCGTGCCCTTTCCTGGCAAAAATGGAGACATCACATCCTTGCCCAGCCCCGGCTCAGTATTTATGAAGGTTTTCTGACAAATAGGCAGGCTGGCCACGCATGGGTGACTGCCTTCATTCCGCACTTGGCTTGTTTACATAGGACCAGCACCATTTCCACGGATTAAACAAATCACAGCGAGAAGGAGACATTTATAATCCGCCAACGAGGCCACAGGCAGTTAAAAAATGTATGCGTGTGTGTGTGTATGCTGTGAGAAAGAAAAATAAATGTTCATGTCCAGGGAGCTGACCTTCTTCTTGGAGGGTAACTCAGGGGGTATAGATATAAATATAGGTTGTATATAATGTCTTTCACGCAAGCTCAAAGTATGTATTTAATAATTATCTGTTATACCCAGTTATTGTGTACAAATGCGTAGCATTAGTTTGCACCTTACACAGTCCTTTCATCCCAAGCCCCCCCGAGCTCCCAGAAGCAGATATACATATATATGTATATGTATATGTATATGTGTGTGTGTGTGTGTGTGTGTGTGTGTGTGTGTACACAGGCACAAACACAGAGTCCCCTGGCTGCACACAAAGCGATGTGTGCACACCGCAGCGAGCAGAGGCTTCGCTTTAAAGCCGGCTCGGACGGCCGAGCAGGCGCCCACGCGTGTTCGTGTGCGCACACGTGGGAGGGAAGCAGAAGGGTCAGCCCCCTCCCCCCCTCGCGAAAGGCACAGCCCGCTTCCCACGGAGGGCTGCGGGGGTACGGCCCGGTGCCTGGGTTGGAGGGGTGCCCAGCGGTCGGCGCTTTTTGGGGAGGGCCCTGAGCTGGCCCTAGCCTCGGCGAGCGGCTCCCGTCGGCCGGGCTCGCAGCCTGGCGGGGTGGGGGGCCACCCCTCTGCTCCTCTGTCACCCGGAAGCGTTATCTTAAAAAAAAAAAAAAAAAAAAAAAAAAAAAAGAAAGAGAGAACGAAAAAGGGAGAAACGAAATGGTGTAGGAACCGGAGGTATTTTTCAAACTAAGAGAGTGCATTTTACGATCCCTCTCTCTCCATCTGCAGGAAGAGTGATGGTGCGGGGGAAGAAGCTATAACTGGAAATGTTGCCCTTTATCTTCTGTCAGCTCTCAGGACACTTGGCTGCTGCTGCTTCTCCGGCTGCTGCTGCGGTTTTTATGACACGTGTCACCCACCTCGGGCAGCCGGAGCAGGAGAAGGAAATTCCCTACAAAATAGCAATGGTTTCGAAAAAAAAAAAAGGATCGCAACAAAATATTGAATAAATTCCCTTTTAATTTATTTGATCATTCCACATTACGGGGCTATGAATTGCTCAAATTTGATAACAAGTACTCAATTCAACTCATTATGTAAGTTAAATTAGACTTCGATAAAATTTCAGTGGCGCGCAGTGGTTCCTAGAATGAAATGTAATTTGTGCAAGAATTTGTTGTATCTGTCACAAATATTTCCAATTAGCGACCGTAATTATTTGATAGTTTCTGCAATTATGGCTTAAACGGGTGAATTTGGGACTGTGGAGGACCCTAATTGGCCTAAATTTGATATTTTGCATATTTGCATAATGAGGAAATTGGTAGAAAATTGTGTTCATTCATTTGTGAAAAATCCTATGAATTTTATGAATTTGAAAGCTCTGTTTGTGCAGACTGTGACTTTGCTTGCTGATCCCTGAGGAGCTGACGCTGAATGCCTGAATGGGCAGCGCGCCAACTTCTCCACCCGGAGGAGAGGCGGGGGCGGGGGGAGGAAGGGAAGTAAGGGGAAAGGGGAGAGAGGGATGGAGGGCGGCCGGCAGCAGCCGGGAGCGGCGGGAACCCAGAACCCCCCGGGGCCTCCCTCTCACCCCCCCCACCCCAACCTCCCGGCCCCCGCCCGCCCAGGGGAAGGGGTAGTCGCAGGGAGGGGACATGGGACGGGGATGCTGATAAGTGTGCACTTGGTTAAATTAAATTGCCAAAGCTTCTCCTTTCAGTAAAAGTGTTTGATCTATTGCGCTGTCAATTTAAAGTGTTTAAAGAGAAGCAAAAGCATAGATTTTAAGATGCTGGCCCAACACCCATTCATCATGCATCAGGGACTCTACGCCTCGCGTTTGGCTGTAGTTAACGACTCCGCTCTCCCACGCGGGAACTCGCGGCCAGCGGGGCCGGGAGGGGCCGTTTCCAGCCCTGCCAACAGGCGGGGATGGCGGTCGGACATCCTGGCTTTATCGCCCTCCTGGACCACCGCCGGGGAGAGGCAGCGCGCTGGGTGACAACGGTGGGAGAAGCCCTTCTTCCCGCTGCCTTTTTTTCGCTTTTCCTTCTGGCAAGGCTTTGGGAAGGTCCCTCTACGGAAGACTGCCCTCTCCCCGGCTGGGCATCTCTTTCACCCCTGCTTTCCAGATCCTGGGCTGCACAGGCTGAGAAAAGCTGCAGAGCTGAACTGGGGATGTAATATATTCCTCTGAAGAGTTTTACACACTCCAGCTCCCGACTGTAACTTTGGTTGGTTAGCACTTTCCCCATCAACATGGACTTGTATAATGTGAAGATGTAACACACTCTAAATGCTTAAGCGCTTTGTTTCACAGCAGATTTTCAGTAAAGGTCAAAATAAATTCATCTCCCTTCACGCAGCATTTGTGTTTGGCTTCCTGAGTCGTTTGCACAGGGCGTGGGGTGGAATCACCATCAAATAGTGAAATGTACTTGGGGGTGGACATGGGAACCAGATTCCCACAGCTTTGTTCTATTATGGGCTAAAGATAATGCCACCTACGTCACACATCTCTATTTGACATCTGTTTCATGTCACTCTAATGAAACTCTTCCACGCCTCCACTTATCTGTGCTTGTGAGGGTGGAGGATTGTTGGAGGTAACAGTCCTGGTTTGGAATGAACTGGACTGGACCAGTCATAGAATCACAGAACAGCTTGGGTTGGAAGGGACCTTTAAAAGTCATCTAGTCCACCTCCACTGCAAGGAACAGGGACATCTCCAACTAAATCAGGTTGCTCAGAGCCCTGTCCAACTTAGCCTTGAATGTTTCCAGGGATGGGGCATCAGTCTACCCTGATCTACTGTGGATATTCTGACACGTCAAGCCATATTCTAGAATTAGAGTTCAACTTGTTTTCCCTTCCTCCAGATTTCATTTAGCCCTTTCATCCTCTCCCTTGGCATTTCTTCCTCTTTTCACTTCCTCTTCATAGTTCTTCCACCTTCTTCCTTCCGTACCACCATCTCATGTTTTATTCTTCTCCAGAAATGTCTCTTTTTCTGTGAAAAACTCACGTACGTTCTCTAGCTGAACCTATGTTGCTTGAAGATCAAGTAATAAATCCAGCTAACTCTCAGAGAGCAGAAGAAATGTACCAGCAAGAATCTTTGGACAGACAGGAAACTGTGGACAGATTACCGATTTTACCCAAAAGCAAACTAGTTGACACCAAAGTCCTGAACCTATGCTATGCTTGCACCCAACACCAGTCAGTTTTGGATAAATGAAGAAAAAGATGAGACCTCAGGAATGATGCTGGTTGCAGGAGGCATTAAGGACACATAAGGCTTTAACCATGTTTATTTTCAAAGGAAAGTAATACCCATACCAACCATAAGGAAAATATTTGGAAGAATCTCGTGATGCAGGTCTCCAATTAACTTCCTAGGAAATACATTTCTTAAAATAAATCCTTAGATACCACAGGTGCCCTGGGCTTCAGGGTGAGCCTTGAGACAGTGCTGCACAGGTGACCCTGGGATGCTAAAGACTGATTTGTGTGTTCTTAGCTTCTGCCTCAACGCAACTCTTCAAGCACCTACAGGTTTCTGTGTTTAGCATGTATAAATGGTTGAAATGGTTCAGACATGAAAAGCTCACTTCCCACAGCCTGCATGGCTAGGTATATGTCTATGTCCTTGCTGGAGCAGCACCCTAGCTTTCAGAAAGCCGCTTCTAGAATTGCAGAGAGAAGCCTGAGAAGCAGTACGTAAAAAGAAACTAAAAAAAAAAAGATAAAAGAAAAAAAAAAAGGGCTATTTCAGTTATAGCTGAGGAAGAGAGTCTAAAATCAGTAAAAGGTGCTTCCTCTTCCATGACATTTTTATTTCTAAGCTTTTAAAATATCATCATGTGGCTGCTGTATCATCTTCTGTTATTTATGTAACCACAGTTCTAGAGAACTGTTAACAAGTAAACTCTTGTGCAGATTATCAAGCGGGTAAAGCTCATAGGAGCGATATAAATGTTTAGGAGGAAGTGTTATACTGCTGAAATTCACCATCTAAAGTTATAGTCTTCTTCACCTTAAACAACGTAGAAATATGAACCACATGTACACATGTATACAGCCATTTGGCACTCAAACTTGAGAGCTGTTGCTGGGCTTATTTTTGCTGTGACACCACCCCTCAGGGCTAAGCCGGGCTCCAGGGGTGTTGTGCATGGAAGCAAGGACAGGGTGCGACATGGGGGTGCGCGACACAGACATGCTGATACAGTGGAATCTTCCCTGAAGGCATTCTTCAGCTAGGAGTCAAAATTGGAAACAGAGGATGTGAGACACAAAAAGGAAGAAAAGCCTTTCCCTGATGGGTTGAACAAATCACTTATTTAAACACTCCTTATTATTTCTCATCAGAAAACTCAGTGTGTTCTGATAGTACGGAGCTACTGGTGCAAGAGGCAATGTAAGTAGTAAATACACTAGCAGGATTAGGTTCCTAGCAGACAACTACCATATAATATGATTGTAACACTCAAATTTTAACAAAGATTCAGACAAAGAAAATAAGCAAAAAGGCCAAGAAAGAATCAACTATTATTTACCCAAAAGAAAGCAACCCCTCCAACAAATGTTCTCTTCCACCTCATCCCCATAAAGCTGCAATTAAAAAGGGCAAAGGTGTTATGAATGGCACAGGCATTGAGCTCAACATTCACACTTTAACAAATCCACATTGTGATGCCAGTAACAAACATCTGAAGGAAAAATCCCCTTTGAATAAAATCCCCTTCTTCTGTAAGAGAAGCCTTTTCTCTTCCCAGCGCTATGAAGCACCGCTTCCTGTAATACCAAAATTGAAGCTGAACTACATTTCTGAGTTAAAATAAGCCTTCTCTGTCACGGGTGAAAAATAATGTGTTTCTTTCAAACTAGAGCTCTTACTCTTGTATGCAAATATATCTTTATCTGAGATTTCAACATAGATCTGTTAAAACAAATAAAAATGGGTTCAATAAGAAAACAAGCACCCACACCAAATCTCTTCCGTCCATACTCTTCCTAATCAGAAAGCTACAAAGATACTTTCCATGTTCATCTAGTTAGAACTTGCTGAAATTTTGTATGATGCTCACAACCGATGATGCATCTTCACATTTAAAGTATTAAGGTTCACACTCCCAGCTATCGTCTAGAAACTCTTCCAAAATGTTTACAAACTCCTATTGTTATCAGTGAGCTTCAGGTTGCCTCCAGCTATGAGACTGTTTGAAAATACCATGTGACATGTGTTAGCCCTAGCGTGACTGAGGTTATGAAAGACAGCACCGTTCGAAACTGTGGCTTCTCATGCAACTTCTCTCTATTGCTACAAAAACGGGGAAGCTCCATCTTCCCATTCTGATTGTGAACGGTGGAAATGAGCTGGCTGGTAGGACAAGCCTTCCTGGGCATCTCTGAAAAAGTTACTGTGCAGCAGTATCTGCTCAAGGATAAACTTTTGCTAAAATGAAATATTGAAAAGGAATGACCACCGGGTATAAACATTTATTTTCGGCAAGCATATGCCGCATCTGATTATATCAACAAATGGGGTAGAAAAAGATGAGGACAGGTAAATGAAGGTGTTGGAAACCAAAAGGAGGCTGGGGTTTTCGACAGAAGAGGACAGAAAGCTATATAAGAAGCTCCACAAATGGATAGAGTGAGGGATGAAGCAAACTAGTGGAATCAGTAGCTATTTTGCATGGTCCTGCAAAATTAATCCAAATTCCCTTTGATGGACTAACATGTTGCAGTACTTTTGTGCTGCTCAGAGTGGCTCCATGCACTCACACAAAAAGGTGAATCTGGTTATAACATATGACATAAAATATTTAGCTTGGACATACTATATCTTCAAATCAGAAAAAATATACAGCAATGTTTTCTCTCAAGTTTTCTCCTTAGTGTCCATGTAGCACATTTGTAATAATCTCCTTCTCCACACACATAGGCATACCTCATCTCAGCTCCGAAAAATTATGTTAAACTTGAGCTATGGATAAGATTATCTGTTTGTAGGGAATGTGACTGATGTTGTAACAGTCAGAAAAAAACCCATGTTTTTAAAAATCCTGGTAGTTCAGAATCAGGTTAAAATTGAGGAAAAAACATAAGGCTAAATATATTAAACTTTGAAAATACATTCACAACATTCACTTATTTACCTTTGCCTTTCCCACGACAGGAGAAAAGAAGAAAAATATTCAATATGCCTCCATAACACTTCTTAACATCAGAATATTGTGTGGGTTCACAGTAGGATAAAATATAATTGTCATAGACAACTACAATTCTCATTCAGTGCGGTATTGCCCTCTCAAGTTTTCCCATATAACTATTGCATTAACAATCCTAAGACTCTGTTCTTTCTGCTGTTTAATAATTCGGAACAGCTTTTGTTTCTTACCAAAAATCATAAAGATAAACATCACTAATCTCAATTTCTAGTGGAACTGAAATAAGGCTCAAGTAAGACTGTCTTGCAAATGCATGATGGGCTCAAGGAGACTTTAGAGCCTCTGCCTCTTGCCACCTGTCTGCAGCTTGTTTGAAAGGATCTTGTTATTCCTTGCTGAATGACACATCTCACACAGCCTTAGCCCCTGTGAGCACCCCAGGCATTACCCAGGATATTTTCACTGGATGTTTCCTGTGAGCTTAAAGAGGGTTATCTAGGGGATTCCACAACCCGCATGGACTTAGGAGTCCCAAGAGCCTTCAGAAGTGGGGAAGGGACAAACAGGCCTCCACCAAGTTGCAGCAGTCTAGTTGCAAGCTTGTTACATGAGGATCTGTGCCTGCAGAAGTAAACCTCCTGTAGCAGGTGTTAGCCAGAAGCAAGCTTAGGAAGATGTGAGACACTCTAAGATGTAGAAGTCTTTTGCAACTGGTCACAAAAGGCAGAATGACAGTCTCTTGAAATTCACAAGCACCCCTCCAAATGTATCCATCCAGGAGCTGTGTTTACCAGTCTCTTACTTGTCCCAGAGAAATTAAATCTGTCTGACCAGACCCCAGGAACAAGTACCACACACATGGATGTCCCTTGCATTTGCTCTCCAACCTTTCTCCAGACTACCATAGGTAGCAGCATATGGGAAACAGCTGTAGTTCCAGAGATTTCCCATCTTGTTGTTCTTAGCACTGAAAATGAGCTCTGTTGGATGCAAAAGAAACTAAGGGATGATTGTTCAGATTTGCTTTTTAGGGGAAGAAGGAATAAGGGAACTTGGCTGTATTTTCCATTCTGCTCCCTCCGCATCTTTCCTTGGCTGATGAAGAGGTGGAGCCCTCAACATCCTACATCCCAGTGTGGTGAGGACTGTGGAGAGCACGTCTTCTTGCTACCTGGCAGGGTATGCTGCTTCTGTAGGAAGGTAGAGCAAAGCAAGCAATACCTGGGCTGGATCTCCAGAGTCATGCACCAGGGAGTTAGAGTGCACCTCTCCTGATTTCGAGTGCCATGACTGGGCAATGTGCTGCCTTTGTCCATTTGATGTAGAAAATAAAAGGTGATGCAGGAGCAGAGGAGTTTATTCCTCACTGAAGTTTTTGGCCACAAATATTTGTATCTACGATCTACTGGCCTAAATGAACTCTCTCACTCAGCTTCTTCTCCAGACACCTAAGTGGTGGCAGCTCCACCCACCTTCATTTGCACTTTGGGTGGCTCTTTCCCTGGAACGAAATGAATGAAAACTGCTTGATGCTCAGCACTTCTGAAAAATTAGGCTTAACTGTAGACACTGCAGCCGAACTTTATTAGACTACTCTTTTGAATATATTAGTGCTGGATTTTATTCAGATTTATTAGGATGATGACAAAAATATCTGTGGTATGGAAAGGAAAAAAAAAAGAGCCCCATCACTCAATTGGCTTGATTCATTTTCCTGTAGTATCTCTTCCAGTCCATCTGCTGAAAGGGGAAGCCAAAATGTTTTAGAATTATGTTTTCATAGGGAATTCTCTGTTAATTAGTTATCTCTCTCTGCCATGTGTAGCAACTGATGAAATCAGCTACTGTAATTTCATGAAAGGCAATGTTGGACTGTTTGTTTGTATCAGCACGAGCACTTTCTTACACACAGCACTTCAGTGGAACACAAGTGGTCCAAATAGCTTTTTATTTTAATATAATGAGGACACACAGCTACTGTAGCATTGCGATTTCTTATTTCCTTGTGTCTAAAAATGTGGTCTTAGGCTAAATGCAGCAGAAAGATTTTATCGACTCAGATTCATTTTTACATACATTTTTAAATACATTTTTACAGAGTAGAGCTTAGCTTACGGAAGTTACTTCTAGGATTTATTTATTTTTCTAGAATAAAATAGTCTGCTCTGCTGTTGTATTTAATAGGCCAAAGTTGCACATCTTCTAGTGTCATTTGCTGCTTGCAGTTCATTTAATGAGGACATGGCACTGCCATGCTGTGGAAAAGTGTGTTTTGTACTTGCAAATGAAGTATTTCAACCTTTTTACCTCTTAATACCACAGAATACCCTGGGTAGCTAAAGACTGGCTTGTTTCCAGGGAGCTTTATTGTAGAGGAAAAACATGGAATACCATTTTCTATACTTCTCATGTTTGTTTGGTTTTTGTGTGGTTTTTTTTTTCCCTTGCAAACAATACCCTGTCCTGAGGTAGTGCTTTCCTTCCACAGGTCCCAGTGTGAGTCCTAAAGCAGGTGCTTCATTGGCTTCCTCTTTTACCACGGATAACATCCAAAAGGAAAGCAGGGACAAGCTGTAGGTGGAGTCCATGCCTACTGACTGCCAGCAACCTGTACTAACCACAGGATAACTAACCACTGCCTTCTCCCACAGTCAGATCTTCTCCCTTCATGCTTTGCTGATCTCACTGTAATGAGGAAAATGCACCACTGCCTGAGATAAAGCTGTCGCTGAAACTCGTATGCTTGGCATAAAAGAAGTGAGAGGATGAATCAAAAGACTAACAACTTGAAGACACTCATAAGGGCAGCATTCGGAGGATCGTTGTCTCTGTGTTTGACTTCTCACTTAGAGAAAAGGTAAAATAAAGGCCTCACCAAACAACACACTTTTTCAAGACTAGAGAGAGAACATGAGAGGTTCTTACTTCTGGTAACCCCCTTCTGGGGGGATAAAAGGTAGCAAGCTGATACTACCTCTAAGACCCTGAACTTGTTGGTTTTAATGACTCTGTTCTGGAACCTGTCATGTGAAGAAGCCCTCACTCAGCCGATATATACTCTGAGGTCTACTGGTGAACACACAGTATGAAAGATTAGTTATAACAGAACAGGAATCAAAAGATTAAAATTAAAAAGAATGGATTAATGGTGCATAGCACAATTTGTGCAACTAGTGATTATTTTGGAAAGAAAAGGTATTAGAGCTTCGATATAAAAGGGATCTAAATACACCACTTTAATTGCTTTCAAAATGTCCTCTGTAAGTCTTTACAAAGATGGACTTAAGATGTTAGATTAATTTTAGAAAATCAGTTGAAACCATGTGGATAACATTTCAAATAGTGTTTCAAGTTGGTACGAGAGGTGTGGAAGAAAAAGTGAAATTAAATGTAGTATTTCCCCTCAGATTGATAGAGAGAACACTGACCTTCGCATCTGACAGTGGTGGCATTTGACAATCTTCATTTAGCATGTCCAAAACCAACAGCAAGCCCCTCATGATGAAGAAAATTTCTCAATGTTTCTCAGAGGAAAATGCTAGGACTTAATAAAAACCCAACAGGATGGAACACGCTAACACAAGGATGGAGAAGTCAAGAGCGTGAAGAAATACAGGGCAGCAGCATGGAGCTTTAAAAATAGTTCCTTTTAGTATTTTAGGAGTCTTCCTCTTTCTGCATCTTATTTTAAGATCCTTAGTGTCCCAGTTTGGTGAGAGTCATCTTGTACAAACCCAAACTCCCTGTCTGTGGCCATAAATCACAGAGTTAAAAAAATTCTGGTGCAATGTGTGTGAATTAGATCTCTAATTAGCTGATATATGTATGTGTGCAGAATCAGCGAGGCAGATTTCCTAAAGAAATCATTTTAATTACAGGCTTCTGCAACACTCCAAGTTGTCAAACAGCAGCTGAGATAATGGAGGTGTGAGAAGCAGTTTACAGTGATTGTGTTGGGCTTGTCCTCTCACATTTCTCCTTTTTCCTCTCTCTTCATGTATACAGAAGATACTTCTGCCTGATTTCACCTTAGAATTATCAGAAGACTCACAACTGTTTTTGCTGCCATTTCTGGATGACTTGTTTTGAAGTCTGTGTCTAGCAAGACATAATATTGAGAGTCCTTGGATGTTAACTGGAAGGGTAGCATCAAACCTTGCCTTGCTGTAACATGTCACTGCAGTTAAATGTGAGCAAGTGCAAACAGTAAACAGATTAAAAAAAAAAAAAGTACAATGCCCACTGTTTGTAAATTGCTAAACTTTCACTCTTCCCTGTTTTATGACTTTATTCTTTCACTGATTTTTACTGTATATTGTGTAAGGTAAGAGCTGGATCTCTAAAGCAAGAAAGGAGAAGAACATACTTTAAAAAAAAAGAAAATACGTTTTAAAACTTCTTTAAATGTCAAGAAGAAATAAACTAAAGGTATAGATGAAATATCTTCTCTGTCCGTGATATTCTCTCCATATTGGCCCTCTATAGAGGCAGGGCTATGCAGTGCTTTTTGAGACTTATGTCCTGCTCCTGAAAAGCAGAGCTACATAAATCAGCTGAATTTAATTTCTTGTCCTGGTCACAGAACATCCACTAACAGGTCACAGTTTTGTTCGAGTTAGAAGGTAAACAGTCATCTGAGATCATGTCGGTAGAGCTTTCTCAAGAGCTACCCAGTTGAGCGCCACTAATCCGTGGATATTCGCTATTCATACCGTGTTGTGTACCTATGGTGGGTTTAACCAGTTGCATGGGGCTGGTTTTCCTCTCTGATTAGGTGAGCATTTAGGTGCTTCTGATGTGATTACTCCCTTGTGTAAAATTAAAAACTTGTCTCTGTGAATGATTATCAGGCAACTGCAAATTTCTTTTCATGAAAATTCATGTAAGTAAAATTGAATTACATAAATGATATAGAAACGCCAAACACATAATTTAAAAATACAAGAGAGTGTTCAAAGTCTCCCCTTACTCATCCATCAGTCTAGCAAAGATGAGAGGAGGTGGCTGAATTTTGTCCCAGTATTAGCAAAAGATACAATCTAAAATCTTTGAGTAAATCCTTTAACAAGCATTTTTATTTGAACTTAACTTTTTAAAATGAGTTTTGAACTGTAGGGTTTTTTTTTTTTTGGAAATTGCATGACAATTTCCTTAAAAGATGCTAGGAGTATTTACGTTAGTGAACAAGGGAATTTGGCCCCGTGCAGATATGCCACAGACCTGTAAGTTAATGATGAATAATTATTTAAAATTCAGTGATTGCCAGACCTTGGGTTCTCGCACAGTAATAAAATTCATCCAGAATTTGCCTTGGGGCTTTGCATCCCTTCGAAGGTGTACTTGAGAACAAGAACAGTGTAAATACAGGGCTTAATCCTACTTCTGCTAAAGTGGCTGTAAGCTTTGATGATGACTTCGGTGGAAGTAAGTTCATAAACTGTATTAGCAATGGCATTGTATGCTTTGACTTCCATGCTGTACAAGTCGTGTGACGTACAGCAAAATCCCATGGAAAAAATACAGTAACATTTTTAAATAGTTCAGTCTCATCTTTCTTTTTGCTGCTAATCTGTCTCTCACTTCCCTCTTTATTTCATTTGATACCCAAATAAAAAT
>NC_141593.1:24325300-24450300 GCF_036417535.1 Chlamydotis macqueenii | reverse complement strand
TTTAATAATAAAATATAAACAAGCATATTGATTTAAAACCCCAGTGTTGCTGTCTTTTGTAAATTGAGACAATTGCACTGTTTTGCATTAAAAGATGTTATCCGTCCAAAAGAGAAAGTATGGTCTTATGCAACTAATATCTGCTAAAATGTACCTGACTGCACTGGAAATGTTGCAGTAGATTGGTATAGCAGAGAATAATGAACCGCTGCACCCCATTGAAATGTAATTACACAGCACTCTTGTTCTTAAACCTATAAGGTGAAAGAAAGATGAATAGTGAAAGTAAAAATCGCTGACCCTTCAAAGTTTAATTTACGTTATGCATTCCCTCGCCCTTCTGATAGGTTTTAGAAAGGTCATAATTTAGGGTATTTTGCAGTTGATAAATGATCTGTATGTTTGTGTTCACACGCACCGATTGATTTGTTATAGCCAAAATATTGTTTCTATAACAACCTGCAGGTCCTTAACTAGGCAAACAGCAGATGAACAGGAATCCAAGTGGGAGGTGAAGCGAAATCCGATCCTCCTCAGAGAACAGGGGAGCAGGAGGAGGAGGAGGAGGAAGAAGAGGGACAGGAAGCGATTTTATGGGGATGGCGGAGGGTATGGAAGTGAAGTGGGCTGCAGCAAGTTACCCGGCTCTCTCCGTGCCCTTCTTGGCTTCTAGCGGTTTCCCTCTCCTAAGGCTCCTCTGCTCTTCAGGGCCTTGTGTCTGCAGATGACAAAGTCTTTGCAACTCGGATCGCTCCTGTGGTGCAAAGGGCTGTTGGGGCAATTTTCCCGCCTTTCCAGCCTTGGATGAGGCTCCTGTTTCCGGGCCCAGTTGATGCATTATGCATCAGGGCTGCCGGCAACTGACAGCCCCTCAGCCAGCGTCTACTTGAAAAGCAATGGTGCTAATCAAAGTCGACACATTTGAATGTCCAGACACACACACAGAGAAATTTACTAATCAAAAAGTGTATTTCCTAGGGCTGTCTCCAGAGAAATCCGCAGGAAGAAATTGGAATAATTTATTAGCTTACAAGTTTTCGTTGACAGTTAGCCCAAGGCTATTTATCTCTGTAATAGAGAACGTCTCCAATGTGGCAAAATTGACCAAATCAAACAGCTTTGATCAGAAAATGAATCTGGCAAGGCTGTCTGTCTGTGGGTCCCAGGGGAAAGGTGGGAAACAAACAAAAAGATTTAACAAGTGGTCAATAGGAGAAAGAGAGAGAGAGAGAATGTACAGCCTGGAAAGTCAGAAGCCTGCAAAATCTTCACACACAAACACTGAAATGAATTACTGGAGAAATAAATTATGTCTCACATCATAACATTTAA
Organism: Chlamydotis macqueenii; assembly: GCF_036417535.1. Classification (NCBI taxonomy): domain Eukaryota; kingdom Metazoa; phylum Chordata; class Aves; order Otidiformes; family Otididae; genus Chlamydotis; species Chlamydotis macqueenii. The sequence goes on along the minus strand of NC_141593.1, from coordinate 24,448,968 downwards.
CATTGTGCATGTGCATAATCAGAGCTATGCAGCCCAACGTGATTCTTGCATTAAGGTGATGATAAATAACTGCAGGAGGGGGAAAATGTCTTAACTTCATAAGGGAAAACAAAATACAGAGGACTCCATATCTTCACAAGAACACTGTCACCTTCACTGCAATCTGCACTTACTGTCCATTTTTAATACCTGCTTTGCCACCAAGAGTCAGATATCTGATAGACTCAGGTACGCTGAAAGCCACCACAAAGGTCACAACAAATTCACTTTCAGGGGAACAGGGATATGTTTCAGCTGTTTCACTGCATCATACAGCCACGGCTTTGACCATCTTCCTGCTGATGACCAAAGACTTTTTAACTGTGAAAGAATTAAAAAAAAACCAAAACAAAACAAAAAACTTTTAGGGTTAAGATTAAAATACAAACTTACAAGTACAAAACTTTGCTTTATGTAATAAATTAGACATACTTTCTCTTGGAAAGAAAATCTTTACCCATCAAAGATCATCTGACAGTAGAGAATATGGAGGAAAACATTCAGGTTGGCAGTCACAAGCTTTTATTTCGCTATAGTTCTTCTATTTTTACATTATTTAGTACTCTCTGTTTTTAGTCATCCATATGAAATATGGGATAATAATAGCTATGAGTGAAAAGCCTCATTGATGTTTGGAATTAAACAGCTTTTTGATTTTCAGGTATAGGTATTTCAGATGCCCGTTACATTATTATACAGTATTCTCAGTGCTACTGCCTCACGAAGAACAGAATGCCAAAGGACCATATGCTGATTCCCTTTCGCCAGGAATTACAGTATTTCTCCCCAGATAAGAAATGGCTTTATTTATTCAGATTCTTGTGCTACTGGCTTTAAGCAGGAAAAGGCAGAAATAACGTCTCCCTCTCCTAATAAACGTTTCTAAATTACGTGAAAGAAACAAAAGTGCAAGCCCATCTTAACTTAACAAGAAAAGATCAGCAATTTTGTTTTGTTTATATTAGTGAATTGAATAAGCAACCTGCAAACTGAAGCACTCAAGTTGAGATTGAAAGCACTCCAGAAAGCAACTAGGCAGCCTAGTCAGGTATCCAGCAGGAAACTGAAGGCGACAGGCTACCTTCTCTCGTCTTTTCAGGCCATTTGATGGGACTGTAAGTCCTCACACCTGATCTATATTGTTACATATGCTTAGAGAGATCAGTAGGGAATAGCCTGGGAATTTATTTATTTATCACTGTTTGAAGTGATAAATTTATCAGTATTTGAGGCCAAGAGAGAAGCTGGCCTCTTGAACATTGTTCATCAAATTGAATTTTGAATGATTTTGTATTGTTATATGAAATCTCCGACAAGAGCTGGTTTTTGTACTTGGAAAAAGGGAAACTCAAGTTATTGATAGTCTGAAGATAGTCTGGCTGAAACTTGTATAAGGTACGCTTTGATATCACTGGGCTGAACCATGAAGGCCTTCATGATTTCTTAGGTTCTTTGGAAGCAAGTGGGACTTTTGCCTTATTAAGAAATTTGAAGTAATTTATATTTGCAGTATAATATGTCCCTTTTGCAGATTAAATAAATATAAAATGGCTTAATAAGACTTTCTATGTAATATGTCAAAGTTCACATTCTCATGACCTAGTGATATAAAAGGCAGGATGGTCTGAATGATAAAGCCAAAAAGACCTTGTTTCCTCTCCCATCTCTTCTGCTGACTTACTGTTTTACATCCAGTGAGTCTTTTAAGTTTTCTAGGACTCAAGGAACACGAATATCTGAGCTGCTGAATTTTCACCATTGCAACTGAAGTGAATATGGTCTTTAGACACTCGGCTTCTCCTGCAAGAACCAGGTCTTCTATCTCAAGACAGGGACCTTGAATTTGCAGATATTTTAAAAAGTATTTTCTTTTACAACACTTCACTTGAATTTTCCTTTTTGTAAAATGGGATCATATACTTGTCCTTTAAATGGCTATGAGTGCTACACAGAAAGAATATTATACAAGCCTTCACCCAGCCCCACTTGGAAAACAGGAGTTTTTCTACTGGCTTTTGCAGAGTTTAAATCAAGTCCTATAAGTGTTAAGCATATTTTAAAAGTTGCACTCAAGATGGTGTAGATTTTCTCTACGTATATATGGTAAGATGGAGATACTTTCCAGAGGTGAATGCATTAAAATGTTGACAATACATTATACAATGATGACCCTCAGCATCCTTCAAGATATTTGGAAAGCATCATAGTATATTAGCATCCTGGTAAAAGCTAGGGATGGGATTCATTTGATCAACTGCAGATTCCTGCCTCTGTTCTAGGTACAGTTTAGGTTTGAGTCATCATAAAGCAATAGCCTAAACCAGGTTGGAATAATTGTAAAAAGAACCTGTGTTGACTAGCAGAGATACAGGTATCCAAGGAGTACATCTTGAAAGTTAAGCAAGTCCACTGAGTGGAAATGATTTATGACAGGATCAGTCCTGAGTCTGCTGATAACAATTGTATTCTCTTCCATAGTTCCAGAGAGTAGCTAGTGTAAGATCAGTTGGAATGGGATCACATCTTTTATGGTTCAGTACGCAGGGTCCTGAAAGGTCTTGGTCTTCTATGCCCTTGCCCTTTCTATGTGCAATGTGTTCAAAGCTCTTTGAGGCATCCCTGGAAGTCACACTAGAGAAAGATATTGCCCAATGGTGTAGACAGATAGGTCAATGATTAATGGGATGAAATATAACAAGTTGAAATGCCAGATGCTGCACCTAGAACAGAGTAACGCCAGGCACAAGTATAAATCGAGAGAGAAGTGGGTGAAGAGCAGACCTGCAGAAAGAGATCTGGGGGTGCTGGTTGACAGGAGGCACAAGAGGAGTCAGCAGTGTGCCTGGGCAGCCAAGAGGGCAACCCACATCCTCGGGTGCATCAAACAGCATAACCAGCCAGTCAAAGAGGTGACTGTCCCGCTGTACGCAGTGTTGGTTCAGCCTCACCTTGAGTACTGTGGGCCCCATAATTTAAGAAGGATATGAAGGTACTTAAATGTGTCCAGAGGAGGGCAGCAAGGCTGATGAAAGAGCTGGAAGGCATTTCCTGTGAGGAGCGGCTGAGGACTCTGGGTTTGTCTAGTTTGGAGAGAAGGAGGCTGAGGGGTGACCTCATTGCTCTCTACAGCTTCCTGAGGAGGGGAAGCGGAGAGGGAGATGCTGAGCTCTTCTCCCTGGTACTCAGTGATAGGACATGTGGGAATGGTTCAAAGCTGCACTGTGACAGGGTTTAGACTGGACATTAGGAAGCATTTCTTTACCAAGAGGGTGGTCAGACCCTGGAACAGGCATCCTAAAGAGGTGGTCGATGCCCCAAGCCTGTCAGTGTTTAAGAGGCATTTGAACAATGCTTCCTTTAACTTCTGGTCAGCCCTGAAGTGGTCAGGCAGTTGGACTACATGATCATTGTAGGTCCCTTCCAACTGAACTGAACTGAACTATTCTGCTCTGTTCTATATATACTGATACCTAAAACCATAAAGCAGCAACACTCTCGTGAGACCTTCAGTTTAATTCCTGAGTGCAGTTCAAGATGCTAAAGACAGTCTTTGGAGTTCTGGAAGGTGTGAGACTCTGCTCAAGAGAACACTCTACCACATACCCCAGCAAAAACTGTATTGCAAGAGGATGCTGCCAGTTTGTAGGTAGAACATCATTATATACAGGTTTTCCATTTCTGTACTTTTCCTTTTGCTAAGTTTGCCACACTTTGTTCTGCAAAGGATGGAAATCAGTTACAAGAAGAATTGAAGTATTTGCTGCCTACTTATTCTCATTTATGGCAGCCCTTCTGGCTACGTGCTGTCAGTCACAGATCAGATGTCAGAGATGGAACTTCTGAAGAGGAAATCCACTGTTTTTCCAAAATGCTAACATTTTATTTTACAAAGCTGCCACATTATCTTACACCATCTAACATCTTATATCCTAACTTTTCCACCCCAAAAAGGCAACTATTCCACTTCCTTGGAAGGTGAAAGCACAGCTTGTCTCCCAGCATGCCTATAACAATATTGTGGGTGTGCAAGCCCAGGTGGTATGGTACATTTGCACAGAACTGGCTTCCAAATTATGCTGTGACCTTGAAGCCTTCAGGTAAAAAGTCTTCCGTTGTTTACTCCTCTTTTTTTTTTTTTTTTTCTGGGTAAATATCATCACTGGCCACAACTCTGACCTCCCACAAATTTCCACTAAGGAGGAGACAAACTGAAGAAAAATAAAGATGCAAAAAAAAAAAAAAAAAAAAAAAAAGCAGCATCTCTGTGTAGTCACAGTTAAGAAACTCTAGAATGGAAATATAAGTTAAAGGCAGTTTTTCTGCCTTTAAAAAACCTCTCATATAATCAGGTTTGTAAGGATACTAATAAATGGCATAGCACTAAAGTCTACACAGGAGTAGAATATTCTAGTAGAGTAGAATAGTCCTCTGTCACTGCTGGCAGCTCTGCCCAATTGAAAGCTTACCTGGCATGTTCCTCTGTGCTCCTCTGGTGGAAGGGGTATTGCCAGAACAGGACTGTAAACTGCAATGTTTTTAACCATTGACTACATTTTCTTTATCAGAACGGAAAAGCACATTGTCAAATGTCAGCCAAACTTTTCCCATTTTGTCTCGTATTTAAGTTGACACAAATTATCTAATGCTTTTTCTATTCCCTTCCAGGCTAAAGAAAAGGTAGAAATGTCTATGGGTGAAAGTGTCTTCTTCCTCTACACAAGAAGTTGAATTTTTTTTTTAACCTGACTGTGTGGAGCTTGGTGTTACCTTTAGTTTGCAGATGAATGTTTTCTTGGCAGTGTAGTCTTTGGATTTCTTTTCTTTTATTAATATTCTGCCCCCCCCTCTCACCCCCTCACCCCTATGTATTAATCTTCATCAGGATGTCCTTGGTGCTGCATTTTAGGCTCTGGTGCACAACAAAAAGGAACTGTGAAAACCCAAGCTAGGCAAAACTAGGTAATATTGAAAAGGGTGGGTGTTCTGTAAGGTGCTGGGCTTAGTTGGGCTGTGCACTGCCTTAATATAATTTTTCTTTTTGTTTATTTTGCTTTATTATTTTATTTTATTGAAGTCATTTCTAGAAAGGGCTTGCCTAAGTTTGTACTGGTTTTGAGGAGAGACCATTCTGAATGACTATTAGTTTTTCCCACTCTGATTTTACACAGCAGTACTATCTAGATAAATTGATAAGTTATGGCAAATGTCTTAATTTATGTTTTCATCTGATCTCCCTAACACTGAAAGGCTTTTAGTACAACACGTTCCCTTATTATTCTAAACCAAAAACACTATTCTAAAAAAAGAATCACTAAGAATCTACCTCCTGACAAATATTGTGATTTCTAGCAAAGGATATTCAAACAGACTTTAGCCAAGACTATTGTGATCAAATACTATACCACTACAAAATTAGCTGTTGTAGAATCCCACAGGCATATGGTGAAACATACACCCATTCAAACTACTAATAACATCGAAGAACCAAAATATTCCAAGACTGGGCCACCAACAAGATCCTGAGCTTGCAGAGGAAACCATAATGCTTCTCAGATGACTCATGGCAGACCTCTGTTCTGCAACCCCTTACAAACAACACAACCTTTGTATGTGTCAGCTATCATCCTCTCATGCAGCAAGGCCAAGTTGTCCTTATGAGTTAAGCATATCTACAGAGAAAACATGTGTAACATGATTTTATACTTCTTCATGTAAGTTTTGTCATGCCAGAGTGATACCATGGTAGCCTGGGAGCAGAGAGAGACAATTTCTGAGATACAGTCTTATGGTGACTTGTGAGTTAGTACAGATTTATGACAGAATTTATGGATCTGTGGGACTCTGGAAAGTCTTCTTTCTTGCTTTCCCACACTGAATATCTCTTTCTGTCTTTCCCTTCTCATAGAGTTCAGGCCAACCCAGTGTGTCCTAAGCAGGGATTCCAGATGTTTTTGGAAACACTAAACTGCAGTGTCTGACTCCCTGTGCATCTATAGGATTTCCCAGTTGACAGCCCTTGAGATCAAAATTTCCTTCCCCTAACACTTCAGTAAAGCATGAGTCAAACCTGCTTTTGGGTGTGATATAAGACACAGACCCTGTGTAGGCTCTTGTTCTTCACAGAAGAGCACGGGAGAGAACACCTTAGGGCAAACCCATTTTGAATCCAATGGCATAGCTAATCCCAGGTGGTCTCGTCTCTGGGACACAGGCCAGCGAGGCAGGTACAAGCATGCAGGGATGGGCAGAGCTTGTGTGCCTGCAGATCAGAGTGCCCAGACTTACTGGGAGGGCTTTTTTCCTCACTGGTCTCACAGGAAGGCAGAACAAGTACTTGCTGCCTACTCCTCCAGTGGCATTTTACAGGAAGATATCAAAGGCCTCTGGGATCATTGACTCACCAGGGATTCCCACCACCTCTACAACACAAAGTGCAGAGATGTTTTGTAGGAATAGGAACAGATGTATATACACAAGAGAGGATGCTTCCTGAGCAGGCACTGCTCTCTGCGTGTTTCCACCCATGGCATGTGTTTCAGTAGAATGAAAATTAATTTATTTGGTTCAAGTTTTGGATTCTATGTGTTTATTTATTTGTTTACATTTGTTTCCATGTTTCATGTTCTTAATATACTTCCACTTCATTAGCTCAGCCCTTCAGAGGCACTAATGCTATTTTTTTTTCTTCTTGCTTTTCTTTTTGCTTTTAGTCTACTTTCCTAAGCTGCTGTTCCAGAAGACATGCTAGGTTTTCAGACATGGCTTATATTGGTATTTTCTACATGTAAACCAAAACAGAACTGTTCTAGTGAAAACCTTTCTTATAACGAGGAAATAGGACTTCTGCCTCATTCTATTTAAAAAGAAACTTTTAAATATATTGTTTTCACACGAGCAAACTTCTTCTCCCAGGTTTCTCATGTGCCTCTGGCAGCAGATGCTTTTATGGCAACATCTCAGACCTTTGGTCATTATCGTCCAATGTCACTCAGCTATCACTACAGGCTGGAAATCACTCATGAATCATGTCTTCTGTGAGTCTCTAGGACCTCAGATCTCCTCTGACCTTAAGCACTCTCTTCAATGCCATTAAATAAATTAAATGTTTAAATTACCTATATTAGTTTTAATTGTATAATTATAGAGTCAACGAGAAATAAATCTATAAAGGGGAAAGTCTAATCTAAAAAAGGACTTGCTCTCACTTCAAAGTGGATGAACGTGCAAGCAGAAATTATAGGGACTGTAACCTCTGTAGGAAAGCCAGCTCATTTCAAGCTTTCCTCAACTATAGCCATGTAATCGAAACAATACCTGACTGTGCAGTCGAGGGCAAACGTCCTTATGTTATTTCAGTGTTTTACAGTTGTATCCAGGAGAAAACATCAGCTTTCCAGGCATGTGTTGGGACGGAGAGGCAGGGAAAACCTTCCTCTGAGACAGACATAGACGGTAGGCAGAGGTCAGAGGAGGTGAGCAACAAATAAGAAAATTTTAGTACTGAATTATTTTCAATGAGAACAGTGTAATTAGAAGCTTAATATGAAGTAATTAAGTCTAATTAAGTTTGATTAACTTAGCTATAACTTAGTTTAACTACGCCCTCTCACAATGCCAACAGCAGTCTCACGTATCTCCATTTACCTGTAAACTGCCCCTGTGAACAAAGGCGGCTGGGAAGATAAGGTTATCCAATTTCATAGTGCCTTGGCATTCACTTTCAGGAGATTGAATGTGGACTCAAGACTAAATCTGTTTCCCTTTATAAAGGGCTTTAGGTGCAGGTGCATTTCCCAGCAATGGGGAAATTACGCATTGGCAAATGCCACTCGCCGGGGGTAACAGAAGCTCAATCCTTTGCCTTTGTATTTTCCTTTGCTGCAGTTCAAGATCTCCTTGCAGGACGTCAGGAGTTGTTGGAGCCCTGTGCTTTTGGGCAGGCTGTGGAGTAGACGAGAGAGGGTAAAAGTCACATGCCTTGCGAGAGCCACTGGTGATACCTCTGTAGTTTCCAAATGGTATTTGTCTTCAGTTTTCTCCTATTATGCTAGGGACTTACTGCGGCTGGCCTCCATGTCTGAGTGGTTAATAAAGTTGATTTACACTGCTTATTTCTATCAAGAGTCCATCAGGCATATTTTATTTTGCCTCTGGTGAGTCCCCGATTTGTCACTCTATAGTCTGCTTCCCCAGACTCATCGATTCCATAAAAAGAAAAACAACATTATGACATACCACCAAACCAGCCATTCACAGAGAAAAGAAGTGTATTTGTTATTAGCACCTACTAACAGTTAACTGTTTCTGTTGGCGTTACCCTTTCATTGGTAAAATGGACATGGAAGGTGTGTGTGATGTGCAACTCATCCTGATGACAGTGATTTTGACTTAAAAGTCAGTGTGGGGTGCCGTAGCTCGGTTTGCCAATTAGTTTAACTAAAAATTGTGTTAGGGAGGCAAAAAGGCCTCCTTTCCTTCCTCATGAAGTCTTTTCACCATTAGTTAAAATTTCTCATGAGAGAGTTTCCTTTTTTTTCCCCTAGGTCTGCTGCAGATTTTTGCTGATAAGCCTCCCTAGTGACAAGCTCCCACCCTCCAGGAAGAGCAGAAAAAACATCCCCCACAGAGTAAAAGAGAAGAGTTACTTCTTGCACCTGCAAAGCTGGGCATCAGAGTTGACAAGATATCCTGTAGCAACAGGGGAGAAGAGATTCTGTTGTCTCCCCCCCACCCAGCAGCTCCTGGGAAGGAGGATCACACTTTTATAAAGACAAACTGTCGTTGCATCACATATACTGAAAAGCAAATTGCAGGGAAGCTGGGCTATGAATTGATTCTCATTGATTAAATTCTCATCTCAGTGTGCTGGAATAGTGTGGAAGATCCAAAGGATCCTGTTGTGTGACAGCACTACATAAATCCAAGAATTTATGTCAGTACTTTATAGAGCACCTTGGAAGTATCCGGTTTTGGACTTGATTTGAATATAAAACTAGGGCTGATTTTCAAAGGCAACACTAGTTAAAGCCTCAATTAAGACTCAAAATCAGTGAGGGGTGTCATTACTCTTACAAAAATCTCCCCAGTGTTCAAGGTAATGTTTTTGGGCAAATAAGATTATAAATAGAATAGGGAGAGTTAAAAAAAAAAAAAGTTAATTTCGATCTCAGAAATAAAAAGTTGAATAATTTGTCTACATAGTTTAAATGACCTATATGCGAAGCTCACCTACATTTTTGAGATGCTGGAGAGGTGCATAGGAGAGCTTACCTAAAGAATACCTTTCCACATAAATTCTTCTACCATGTCCAGGTAACTCACAGCCTCTCCACTTGAGACCAACAGTCAAACATCCAGAATAAAACACGCATATCCAAAGCCCACAACAAAGAATGCTGCAGAGAACTCCAAGTGAGCTCTGAAGGAAGCCAGTGAGTCCATGTGACACAACACCATAAAGCTCTATCACTTTAGGTCCAGAAGAATATCATCCTTGGTACAGGAGACCGAGCAACACTGTGCCTTCATGCAACCTCTCACATCACCTACGGTGTCATTCCTCATGGAAGGCCCTTGGCTTAAACACAGCAAAGGTGAGTTGCAAAGCATAAGTTATATTTTTTCAAGATAAGGTATATTTGTCATGGTTGTTTTTGAGGATAGTTTACTACCTTCTGTGGGATTCGGAAGATACTAATGCAAATCAATACCAGGAAGACTTTGTCAGAGATTTAGCCAGTGCTGCCCCTCACATGATCATGGACACTCACCATCTGCCCTCGTACTGCACTGTGCAGTTCTTGAGTGCTGGGATGCCAACAAACAAGCTTGACAAAGGCTGCTAATGTATGAGTTGATCTCCTATCATACTGACCAAAATCACCTGGCTCTCTTTTAGAATCATAGAATCATAGAATCATAGAATGGTTAGGGTTGGAAGGGACCTTCAAAGGTCATCTAGTCCAATCCCCCTGCAAGGAGCAGGGACATCCCTGACTAGATCAGGTTGCTCAGAGCCTCATCCAGCCTGGCCTTGAACGCTTCCAGGGATGGGGCCTCCACCACCTTTCTGGGCATCGTAAAAATTTTTTTCCTAATTTCTAATCTAAATCTACCCCCCTCTATTTTAAAAGCATTACCTCTTGTCCTATTGCAACAGGCCCTACTAAACAGCCTTTCCCCATCTTTCTTGTAGGCCCCCTTGAAGTACTGGAAGACTGCTATCAGGTCTCCCCGGAGCCTCCTCTTCTCCAGGCTGAACAGCCCCAACTCTCTCAGCCTGTCCTCATAAGAGAGGTGCTCCAGCCCTTTTATCGTCTTTGTGGCCCTCCTCTGGACCTTCTCCAACTGGTCCATGTCCTTCTTGTGTTGGGGGCTCCAGAACTGGACACAGTACTCTAGGTGGGGTCTCACCAGGGCAGAGTAGAGGGGGAGAATCACCTCCCTCAACCTGCTGGCCACGCTTCTCTTGATGCAGACCAGGATGCGGTTGGCCTTCTGGGCCGCAAGGGCGCATTGCCTGCTCATGTTAAGCTTCTCATCCACCAGCACTCCCAAGTCCTTCTCCTCAGGGCTGCTCTCAATCCATTCCCCGCCCAGCCTGTATTTGTGCCTGGGATTGCCATGACCCAGGTGCAGGACCTTGCACTTGGCCTGGTTGAACTTCATAAGGTTGGCACGGGCCCACCTCTCCAGCCTGTCAAGGTCCCTTTGGATGGCGTCCCTCCCTTCCAGCATGTCGACGGCACCACACGACTTGGTATAGTCAGCGAACTTGCTGAGGGTGCACTCTATCCCACAAAACAACTTCTGTTGTTCATGATAGAATTAATGTGTTATCTAGACTATATACCTCCTGGAGACTTTAATGCTTCTGCTTTTGTACATCTCCTTGCACACTGGAGTCCTGGGTTGGTTTGTTTTTCTTTTTTCTGATGCTGTGTTATCACAAGGAGTGCAGATGCTACATTACTGCGAGGAATAAATATCAACAACAGTGAACAGATTCATATGAAAAATAACTGAAAAGCAGAATGAAAATTATATTCTAGAAAGCTAAAGGAGCAAATGCTAACATGGTGGAGTTGAGTAAACTTAACCAACAGTGGATGATTACATTGTGTTTTTAGCAAGCTAAAGGCAGATTTGTCCTGGTTGCTTTTGAGGATGGTTTATTACCTTCTGTGGGAGCTTGAAGATACTGATATATATATCAATAACAGCAAGACTTTGCAAAATAAAAGCCAATTTTATTTTTTTATGGAAAAATGTTGACTCTATTGCAATTAAAAAAAAAAACCAAAACCACAACAGAATGTTTGAACATTTAACATTCTAAAAAGTTACAGGATAAGAACAGCAACGCTGTCATCGACCTCTCACAGATTCAAAGGCTGTGTGTTTTACCTAGCTTCTCAAGAAAAATGTCAGTCTCATATAAACTATGAGTACTTTCTTATTTAAAAAAGGATAGACCTGGAAAATTTCCATGAGCATTTTGTCTTATGCAATTAGCCACGTATCAGTTACTGGTGGTCAGAAAATCAATGGATATTTCCACACATTTCTATGTTTGGTGGTGGTGAAATCACTAGTGAAGAGACGTATTGTTTTTGTTCTCAAAAAATCACTTGACATAATAATATTTTTGTGTTGTATGACAGAGAATATAATTTGTTGTGTGTTAAGTTTTTGTAGTTTGAGTTCTGTTGCAAATAGTCTTGGAAAGGTTCAGTGTGTAAGTTAAAGTCACTTCAGAACACCTCTAACTTGCACGATTACTCACTCAACTGATCACCAAAGGCCTTCCTGGTGCTAGCAGCTAGCTAGGTAGATTTTCCAATGCAAACTGGCTTATCTTGAGTTAGTTTACTAATGAATTAGACTCAAATTAAAAAAAAAATCATAGACTTAATGAAAAATGAAGGCCTAGTTATTTAAAAAGAAACATTTGAAAAATTATATGTAAAATATAATATGCTTTTATTTTTAATAATTAAAAGGTCAAAAGAACTGTGTTCCATAAGAAGGTTTAAATTCTAATTTTAAAAAATTCCACACCTGATAAGCCAAATATATCGCTTTGGACATGTCATCAGTGTGCTCTATTGCTGCTCAGTTGCCAGATGTCCCACCTCTTCCCTAGGGTTGAGCTCTCTGGCCTTAGTATGTCTTCCACAGAACATAAAACCTGGGCATTCCCGTGATACACTGCGTTCCTTGGCTTGGAAGAGAGCTCCTGGTGCATCACATACCATGTAAGGATAAGCTTATAATGGGAAACACAATCAAGAAACTTCCATATAGCATAAAAAAACTGTGCTGCTTTCAGTTGGACTAACTTGGGTTTCTTAAAAAAGTCTTACCTTCTGTTTTTCACCAGAATGGAAATGTTTATCTGCCCTAGCAAACAAATACCTTTTGCTTAACTGTCAGAAATTGATGTCTTATCTTTGTCTTATTTCTAAAAATAACATGTTGATTGTAGCCAAGCCCGGATCAGTCTAACTTCTAGATCATATTTTTCATGGTATGCTTTATATAGCAGTAGTGTGTAAGAATTTTTTTCACATCTTTCATTTTGACAGTTTTCTTCATAATTCCACTGCTGCAACCACACAGACAGTATTTCTGGATCCTTTGTAAACACTTTTTCCCTTTTCCTTAGGGATGCTTCCTATTTAATACATAAAAATACTGAATTTTCTTTTGCTCTTATTCCTATACTCACACTTGCTTCATAAGATAGGACAGATTGCATTGCATGAATTTGCTATGTACAACACAGGTGGTGTGTAAGATATGGAGATACCAGAGGGAGAAAAAAAAAAAGAGAGTGTGAGGAATAGCAGTGGCAAATCCAGCAAACATAGTTGTAGGGCAGAGGAGGAGTTTGAAGACAAAAGGAACAGGATTGGAAGAGTCAGAGCGCTGAAGGAAGGACAAAAGCAAAGGGGAACTTGTTTACAGTATGGAGAGAGGTTCTATGAACAGGGAAAGGATGGAGATAAGGGATTTCCATGGACAAGCAATAGATGATCACCTAAGACCTTAAAGCTGGGGGGCAGATTAGTGTATGAATGAGTGGCTGTGTGAGAAGTCCACAAGTGAAAGGCAGAGAAAGAGGGAGAATGAGACAGAATATTGAGGACAGTAAAACAGATTGACACCATGCACATATTAAATCTCCTCTAGGAAAACTACTTTGATTTGCCCCTTTTTCCCTTTCCCAAACCATTCAACATTGCATATTACCAATTTCAAGCAGGGGAAAATTTGGCTGGCTGACAAATAGAAGCTGAAAGATCTTTGACAGAGCCGATATTAATTCTGGTTAATAGCTGCTGCTGCAAAAGTACACTATCCAACCAACCTAAAATTCAAACCAGTCTCCAAAAGACCACTTTCCCATTTTGAAAAGGAACACCTGAACAGGTTATGACTTCTATCATCATGTTGCCTTTGCATATAAAGCAGTCTAGAGATATGCTTATATAAAATTGTGTACCTAATTAATCGTCTGAGGAAGTAAAGAGAAAAAAAGCAGAAGTTGTGAGTGATTTTGGATACACTAATCTTGGAAGAGAGCTTAAAAAGAAATGATAAAAACAAAATGTTGCTACTCACACCCTCTTTACAAACCAATCAGGAAGATTTAGAAACCTGAGGCTAGGTATCTAAAATTTGAATAATTTACAATCTCTACCCACTTCTAAAAATCCTGGCTGAAGTGTTTACTTAAAAGTGAATTATCTTTGCAACAGGTACTTGATGCTTTAGTATTTTTATGAAAAATTATTGTCAAAGCCACAATATTCTGCTCATGGTTAACATGACAGCATATACTAAAAAATGCCCTTAAATGCAGAGTAAGTGGTTACTGCAGGCTTTGGCCCCGAGGACGAGCAAAACCCTCCTGTTCCCAACCCAACAACCTCATATTCTAGAGGATTTTTCCCTCATCTTCCCCAGAATCCCTCTGTTTAATAGTACTCCAAATATTGAGGCTATTGTTTCAGCAATATTTAATTTATTTTCAAAGAATAGACCGCTCTGTGAATAGAAAAAAGGAGGAATGAAGTGCCCTCGTGCTATGAGAATTTGCAGGATTCTACCATGTACTTCCACATGGTATGGGCTCCAAGGCAGTGGTTGCAGGTGATCATCCTTGCCTCTGCATAAGTTTCCTGGGAGAGGTGAAAGGGTACAAACTGCAAATGCAGAGAACACCATTTGATCACAGTGATGAGAGGCCTGGCGATATCCTAAAACCCTCAGTTAAAAAATCAATGCTAGCTGAATTATCTCTTTCTATATTGAACCTTTTTTAGAGACCTCATCCAAGCATGATAAGTCAAGGAGAAGTAACCTCAAATTTGACTGTCTTCAGCTGTTGGGATAAATGTAGACATGAGTGTTTCTTCACTTGCTACTGACTCGTATCACAGAAGTGTTACAAGAGCATCCTACTTTATCAGTCTAATTTTTTGGATATTGACATGAAGACAGACCCACATATATGCATGGAAACCATCACCACTGATTAATGGGAAACAAATCCTCTATGGTTTATCTCATATTTGTTTCCACTGCAGTAGTATCAGAGTGACATATGTAAAGACTTTGTTTTTAAAGAAGAGGAAGCAAGAACAGCAGCCAGACTGTGTTTTATCAATACTGGTCAGTAATGACCACTGGTCAAATTTTTGCAATGTAGGAAGGCAAGGTAGATGCCACACTGTTAATCTCACAGTCTGTCAATTCAAAGCAGAATGGAACAAATCACAGAAGTCCCAAATGGACTAAAACAGGAAGCTAAAGATGAAGACAGGAGCTGAAGTTATCTTACAAATATACTTTGCTTTGCTGCAGTATTTTTTCTGTCTTTGGTTGGGAAAATGCACAGCAGAATGAGGAGGGAGTTTTGTATGCCTAGCACTTGTCTGTTTTATTTGGTTATTATGTTTCTTAATCTTCTTTGTCTTTCAATTTTTTTTTTTATTTATGCTTTTACAGAAAATATGACAATTTAGCTACGTGGTTCACAGATTGAACGTAAGAAGTAGAGATACTATTATGATTTACAGCACACAAATTTTCCTGGCTACTATCTGAGCAATATTTGTTTTACTTTAGGGGAACAGACCTGTCTTTGAAGCTAAACAGTGAGAGAGGAAGTATCTTTAACTTAGAAGACTTTTTAGTTTAAATAATAAGGAAAATATCAAGCATAAAATCAAGTGGATGAAGATACGTTGAAATCAGAATTTTTCATTAGCAGAAATGCTCGTGGCTAGTTTGACAGCTATTGGGATATGAAGAAACCTGGTTTTGCTATAGAGCAAGAAAGTAGACTACCTGATTCCTCTTGAAGCTAATATCTAAATATTTATGAATATGTGGTCAAGGTTCTGTGAAAATATAACAAGGTAATGGAACTCATTTGGGTGGCTTTGGCAAAAAGATTGTTCATTAATGTTATTGATGTACACTGGAAGACGTCTGATGTGAAGTTCATAATTGAAATGTTACAAACACTTCAGCATATGGATCCTTCACATTCACTTAATTGCCAGTTTAGTAATAATTTTATGTAATGAGGAATTATTAATAATACGTGAAATACTAAATTGACGTAATCACAAAAAAAACGTAATATGACATCCACTGTGCAAAGGACGTTATAATTCCAGGTGTCTTTGTTACATTTTAAACAAGGAATATAACTGGCCAAATTCATCTTTCAAAACTATTGACTTTATAAAGTTTTAATAATTTTTTATATAATTGCATTTAAAGGTAAGGCTATTAATCAGACTTTCTTTTTCCTCATTCTGAATACCCCCTATTAGCACCCAGTTATGACAAAAAACTTGACAAATTATCATTAACAAACTGCCTTACATTTTTGTGGCACAAGTTCCACTGTGAAAGAAATCTCTGTATGCTGTTTCTTTGATTATGTAGGCAGATACCAATACCATGTTCAGATAGGTGAGAAAAGGGGACCAAATTTGTCTCTTTCCCAGTTGCAGTTTAATCATTGTGGAAGCTTGTAGTACTGGGACAAGAGATCTTTTATCTCCAGCACACCAATAAAAATCTTCCCTAAGTTTGCAATTACTGAAAGTCAATAGTCTATTGGTATGAGAAATGTACTCTTCGAGGACAAATGTCCACAACACAGTTATCACCCCTCTTGCCACACAGAACAGATTGAGCGGGCATGGAGAATGTCAGGCACCTCCCCAGGTAATCCTCGTCACGGCAGGATCGGTGCACACTGATGTGGGGACCAGTGAAGTGTGCAAGGCCGCTCATTCTCTGGGAGCCTTGTCTAGTCTATGACTTCATTTTCCTGAGTCATTACTCTGACACATCTCATGGGCAACATCTTCAGTGAGAGAAAAGAGCCAATATGAGTTTTTACTTATGCTGGTATAAATCAAGAGAAACCCTACTGAAGCCAATGATTTTCTATAAAAAAATCATAAAAGCAAGAGGTAAACTGAAGCTAGTAATGAACAACAAAATAGAAAGGAAAGTCTTCAATTCCATTTTACCTCACTTTAGGTTTAAGTGAGGGACACAGGAATTGAAATTCTCTGGTTCAACTGATCTGGGAGCTGGAATAGTGAGACTTACACTTCAGCATGTAAAATATATTGTGTGGTACATGTCCAATTAAAAAAATCGTGTACCTGAGTGACCTTATCCAGAGTTACTATGTATGCTTTTAGCTCTTCTGCTCCTTTTTCATAAAGCTACCATCAGTGATGAACTCCGGTTTAAATCGAAAGGAAGAAGATCAGTACATGTCCTGGAAGAAGGTATTTTCCAAACATCATTTAAAGAAACAAGATTACAAGTATGCAAATGTAAATTAGAGGTTGATTTTTTTTTTCAATTTTAGGTGGACACTGCTCTCATAAGTTAATAATCCTTTGATAAAGGAGATTCCACTTAGTACCTAAGGAATGGCCCATTCCAGATGTTACTCTGACACATCAGTGTGTCTTCACAGGGCAACAGCTGTATGCAGAAAGTCTCAGGACTGGAGTTTATTCACTATTTCATGCTTACTTGAACATATTTTAATAAAATCTTATCATAAAATATGAGTTTTAGTACTTCTGTTACCTTTTAAAATACTAAATTATGAGATCTGAATAGCTGCTTTCTGATTTTCTCCTTGGAATTGTCTATCTAGGAATTACATGAACTATATTCAACAGCAAATAGGACATAGCCTTTAGAGAGATCATGCGTGTATGTTTCATATGGGACATAAAAGCAGTTATTTGTACATCACACTACAATGAAGTAAAGAATTTTTGAGGCTATGTGAAAAGTCTGTGCTCCTTGGGTGATATAATTTCAATGCCAGTACATATGCTATGATTTGATGAATTGCAATAATTAGTATGTGCATTGTACTCTTCCCTTCTTGTTTTCACATTTGCAGATTTTTTTCTGTGAGACTCACTAATGGTTTGTGTTTTAACCAATTTAATACCTCTTTTCTTAAAGTATTTAGAAGCATTTGTTTATATGAAGAAATTGCTGTTGAACAGGCAAAAAGGATCTATTTTAATATTTCAGAAATCAGCAAAATAGTACTGAAGAAAAACAAAGCATTACATATTCTCAGAAATGGTACAACAGAGTATCTTATTTCTTGTAAAACATATTAAACAATAGCAATCATTTTAGGCAAATGTTTATTTTATATTTGATCACTAAGCTAGAGAGAGTTTCATTCATCTTCATTCTTGCATTTTTAAGTCCACATAATTTAGTTCACATTGGCGCACGAAGCTGAATGTTAATAATTTTTCTTTGTGTATTGTATTAAGTGAAGGACAAAGTATTTTTCTCTCTTTTTTATCTTTGTTTTTTTTTTTGCTTTTTGCTTTTGCTTTTGGTTCTGTATGGTTCCAGGGGAGCATGATGTGCAGAAAGATGAGAAGACACTTGTCTTACCATTCACATCAAAAGTAGCAGTAGGAGAGGGTAAGAATGTTCCTTCTCCCCTCGTGAAAGAGGACAGGAGGACTCAGAAAGAGAGTGGTAGTCTATGATTACAATTAATAGTACTTATTTTGTGAAGCTCTTCTCCTTTCTAAATTCTCTGTCTTTAGCTGTAAGGTTCGTATTCTAATTAAAAACAGATGATGATACTCTTGTTCATACTACGTAGTCCCTTGAACTGTAAGGAGTCCCACTGTGAAATAAAACACCAACCCATACCAAGTTATGACACCTCAATCCAGCAAATTCCCTGCAGTCTTTTTAATCTTAAACACAATTCTATAGAATATAGTAATGAAGTGCATGAAATAAAAAATACACAAAATGAAAAACATAATTAAATGCTATACATTTCACCCAGCTCATCAAGAAAAAAAATCTCTAAGGTGACACAAGTGGGAGAGTAGGAACAATTTTCTAAAAGTGTAACCTATAATAACTACAGTGGGAAAATATAAACTAGGAATAATTAATGATTAGGGATCCAGTCCTGAGGGTACCAAGCAATCTTAAATTTTATTTAAGTCCAGGGGAGCCCTAGGTGCTTGAACCTCTATAAAGCATGCCCTAGACGACAAGCTAAGAATTTCATCTCATAAGAAACCAGAAACAATGAATATTATCCTTACAGAAATGACAGTGACACTGGGAGGTTTTTTCCATTAGAGTTGAGTGAACATTCTATTTGCTGAAAATTATTTTGCAGATGTTACCTTTATTTCTCTTCGTAGACCGCCCTCAAAGAGATAGTAACATTGTAAAATTCTCAGAAGTACTTCTTATTCAAAATTAGTCACACACTTCTCCAGTGAATTTTCTCTTCAAAATCTACTTTTGGTGAATATTTGAGCTTGCATTCACTTTTTCATGAGTTATTCATACTAATAAAGCTTGAGCACTCAAGTGTTCCTGGAAAGCAAACGTGAAAGCATTGAAAACATGGTCTAATTGAAATCCACTTTCCACTTCAAGCAAATATTCGTGGAACATTTTTCCTACTATTCACTTCATTTTAGTTGACATTATGGGCTAAAATCTCACTGATGTGCACTAAAGAGAGACGTCACAGCAGAACCCTCTTCAATAATGCAGGTGCAATATTTCCGGAACAGGCAGATCTCTTGAATGAACAGGCATAGCATGATTTAACCTGCTCTGTCCTTTTATTCTGTTCGAGGTGAAGCGAACTCTCCTTAGCATTTCAGCCACACATCAAAATACAAGAGCCCGTGCTGTACCTTCCTCCAAGCTCCCCCTCAGAGCTAATCAATAAAGTTATTCATCTAGCTTCTTTCCTACTCACCAGTGATCAGCTTATTGCTGGTGTAAGATAGGCTTCTTCAGAACCTATATTTGTTGCTGATCTGAGAGGTCACCATACAAGCAGTGACCAGTGGTGTAACTTCTTATATAGATAGATAGATAAAGCTATTGTCCCTGAAACATCTTGCTCTTTGAAAACAGGCAAAAGCAGTCAATCTGGATCCACCCAGCCTTCCTGTAGACACTCACCTGGACACGCTTCAGAGCATTCAGAACCTCATCCTCCCTAGGAACATGCAGAAGTCCATAGAGCAACAGGAGCCTCCAGAGGGTCAGATCTACTTTCTGGATGTGCCTATCTTTCCCTGCCAAGGAGAAAGAGACCCTACAGTGACAAAACGCCCAAGGAAAGTGCCTCAGAAAAGTGTCTGTATTGAGAGGGACCAATCCAGACCCTGCTGTCTCTCCTATCAGATTCATAAGAATTTCCATAGTTCTGCTATCAAACTCTCTTCTAAAAGCATCATCTTCCTTGTATCCTCCTTGAGATGTAGAAAAGTCTAGTGAGAACCACTCTTTCATGCCAACAATTCCCTACTACTTTGATTGCCTTTTAAACTCATCTCCTCTTATTTACTCATTTGTTACAGACTGTTAAGCAAAGCACTGAAAGGGATAGGAGGTATTACAGCTCCTACAGAACCCTCAGAGGAAGGAAACTTCAAAAAAGTTTCTTACAAGTTGTGCTTATGTCTTTCAGCATGAATGCTGTATTACTAATGTCAAAAAGCGTATTGATAGGTGGTTTTTTTCCTTAAAACCAGACTCATTTTGTTTCTCCTGCAACCTGGTGAACATCAACTTTTCATTACTTCGTGCATGGACTCTGGATCATGGCTCAGCCACTTACATGAATGTCCTTATGGCTCTTCAGATTTGTACCACACAAAATCAAGCCACTGGCTGGTATGAAACAAATAAAAAGTAATTTTCTCCTAATCCTCAACATAATATATACATAACCTATGCGTACAAAACAGTTAATTGTAATATTTGTTATACACACTCACTTCATGGTACTGAAACCATTTTATTGCTATATACATGCTGTCCCTCCAAATGTATCTGTTGACTACATGCAGAAAAAAAAAAAAATTTCACTGGAATAATGCTTCCTTCAAGACAACGTATCTTGTTGCAAGGAATTTTCTTCAATGAGGCTGTGAGACATGAAATTAGCTCTCTCTTTAGCTGTTTTTTTCTTTTGGTTTCTAACTACTCAGCTCTTAAAAATAGTTTTCTACATACTAAATTGTGGAAACCGGTCATTTTAATACAGTTAAAATAAAGCACTACAGCTTGGATTTTAGGTCCAATAATCACACCACAAGAATACAATTCATTCACTAATTAAAGGCCCACTACCTCCTGCCAACTCCAAATTTATATTGCGAAGAACTTTCGTTTTATATGGTGCATAGAAAAGAAGAAGAAGGGGTGGAAAAAGACCAGGAATATTAATATGTAAGAAATTACTTCCTTAAGGTCAGGAGCACCTCAAACTGTATCACAGATAAAGCCACTAGAAATGGAAGGGAAACTCTTACGTTTGTAATAATACAGTTACTATATAAATAATAGCTCTGACTATCTATATATTACAAATAGCTAGCAGACATGCTTTTGATGCTACTCTGCTGCTACTGGTTTATTGCCCTATTGGATAGGGGTAGAAAGGCATGTCGTTTTAATGTGGCTTATTGTTAAAGTGTTCATAAAGCTAGATTAGGCTGCGTTCTCATTATGCTTGCTCCTCTCTTGCAGCAGAGCTACATACTATTGTTCCTAGACATAAGTGTGAAAATTAATACGAATATTTATTTTAAGACCAAATTGCACTTTCCTTCCATCTCTACTATCTCCACGTATTTAAACGCATATCTTATTTAGCTACATTTTTTAGAGGTTGTTTTTGTATTTTTAATTCTTTGGTAGACTTAGGATATGTAACAATGGATAACTGTGCAATATAT
The DNA here is from genome assembly GCF_036417535.1 of Chlamydotis macqueenii. Taxonomy (NCBI): domain Eukaryota; kingdom Metazoa; phylum Chordata; class Aves; order Otidiformes; family Otididae; genus Chlamydotis; species Chlamydotis macqueenii. The sequence continues at coordinate 24,427,603 of NC_141593.1, read as the reverse complement.
TAAATACTTACGGGTATGTTGTGCCTTCTGTTATAATATAAAATCCATCTATTCTGGTTGATGGGTTTTAACCTCACACAGAATACTTCAAACTCCATTTGGACTTGTGCCTACAATCACCTTAGCAAAGTCTCTTAAGTAACTGCGCACAGCCTAATTAGTATGCATTATCAATTAACAAACTTAATAGCCGGCAGATTGATTAGATCCTCTGTTGCAGGGGCAGAGCTGAAGCGAAACAGAATGAAAAATCATTGCACGCATACACTGCTGCTTTGTTATTTTCTCAGATCCCCTCCTCCTCCTCCACATTCCTTTAATTAATGCATACATATGGTTCTGAATATCTTGTAAACTAGAGCTTGCTCTAACTCTTTAATAAAACTCACTTGTAGATGAGAGAGCCATAGTCCATGCCTTATTTATTTCTGGCTGAAAACATAAACCATTTGTTTTCACACAGGTCTTTCCCCTCTAAATGGTGCAAGTTTTAGAGGTCTGCTGCTTCTAAGCTGCTTGTTTTCACAGTAACTGACAGGGAAAAACAGGTAGGTTGGAGCTGTGTGCACACTTCAGATAACTCATAGCTGAGAAGATGGTTCAGGCACCACATCCATGGTATGTTGATACATACCACAAGGTGGATTCCACAACTATTGTTAAAAAAAAAGAATAGCATAAAACATGGTATGTCATTTTATATATTCTGTCACATTGGTGAGCTGGAAAAGAAGTATACGGGAAGAATAACCTTCCTTTTTGGAAAGCAGAAATCAGACTTTACAAGTTTACAGTAAATTTTAGATAAAATACTGGTGTTAGACAGGGTTTTAACCTTTAAGAATAATTTGATGCAAACCCATTGAGGACTACAGAAAACAACAGTCAAGACTATCAGTTGCTGCCTTGCAGTAGAGACAAGATTTAGCTGTGGGCAAAGCCTACCAGCCTTTATACATTGGAAAAGAAAGTGGTGCTTACCATGATGTGAGCACTAGCAGCAACTTGCAGAGTTAACAACTATTTAGCATTTATATAGCATTTACATATGCAAATCACTGAAGAAATATTAGCTAATTAATCCATACAACGGAGTGATGGTCCTGTAAAAATATCCATGAGTTTTTATATGTTTAAATCCAACAAAGGTGCAAAATTACTTTCCCAAAGGCATAAAATATGCTACTGTCAAGACCTAGATCAGTGCTCAGGGCCCCTGATTCCCATCCCTTAGTGAGGGTGCACTGCCACAATTATCATTTTCATAATCACAGAATCACATAACCCAGTAGTTGAAGTTGGAAGGGACCTCTGGAGGTTATCTGGTCCAAGCCTCCTGCTCAGGTGACATCAGTTACCTGAGAGAAGAGTAGTGTTACCAAAATGACTTGAAGAATGACTGCACCTCTGAGCAGTCATATCTGAAGAAGCTGATGGTTATAGCCTCATCTTCACAAAAAGGCACTGAAGGACTGAATTCTCCAGCTGATAAAATGGCAACAATTAAGGGTGGTGTGCCAAACTGTGTTTTTCTTTCCCAAATGAGAAGTTAAGTGCGCTGATAAAAGCTCAGTGAGACACTTGGACGGTACTTTGCCAAGTGGAAAGGTGGTGCTTATCACTGAATTGAGACCATATTACTTCCAAAAAATCAAGAGCTCACAGACCTTGCTGTGTTCAGGACTTTCTCTGGGCCAGGAGACACTTTGTTAAATTTTGACACTATAGTTCCTGCCACTCCACTGTCATTCAAGGTCTTTTCATGGGTGTTTTTCACTCCAATGATTCTAGCCCACCATTTTTTACTTTGTAAGCATGCTCTCCTACAAGCAGACCAAAAGAAGCACAAAGCATGTGGAAGAAATCTGTTCTGTACTGCCTCTGTAGTCTACTATGCCTTGGCATGGGTTTTTTTTTTTTCCTATCCCCAAAAGGCAAACGCAAGGAGATAGCAATTATTTTTACTCTGATGTGAAAACAAATCTATATGATCTAAATAAAACCAACTTAACTGAAGTTAGAGACTATCTTCCTCCCAGGTCCTGCTGATGTCACTTGGGTTTTATATAAAGGGTCACACACAGTCTTATACAGCTCTACTTTGTTCTCAAACTCAACTCATTCAGACTCTTTCAATTGCTATGCAGACTTTTTCCTTCTTATTTTTACATCAAGTGGCCCACTACTGCTGAAATAGTAGTGATTTACCAAGAAAACCACACACAAAATATTGCTCTGTATTTTGATTTAAAGAATCAGAAGAACCACAGAGATTCAGATATGTAATTAAAAATATTTTACATCAAAAATAAACTTCTTTGGATTCTAAAGAAATCTGAAATAGTGCTAGAAGAAATAACAATATCTAAAATATTAAGGATATAACTTCCCCCTGAAAAAGGCTTCCCTCATTAAAAAAAAATTCTTTAAGTAATAAGAAGACTGAAATTCCTCCGAGTCTAGGTAAGGATGGAGCATTAATTAGCTGCCAGAAAATGGTCTCTCAACACTGCAGTAAGAAATATGCCTCTAATTCTCATTATGTGACCCCAGAGAGGGGCATTAGGTCTGTAACCAGTGAAACTAAAATGTGAAAACTTTTTTTTTTAATGATTGGACTACTCAGAGAGCAAGAGGTGAATAATCACCTGCTATCAATATATTCTCTTCTCTGGATTAGCAGTGGCTCCATACAACCCCTTTCTCCTCATCTAAAACCAATTGTACTCTGTTTAAGGCAGATCACTTTATTCAACATACAATTTCTGAAAAAGTAAAGAGATCATTAAAAATACAACAAATGGGCTAACATAAAAAGCAAAAAGTCAATGCAGCAACTTTCTATTACCTCTCTGGGTATTGCTGCAGTTGTTCTACGGTCCTCCAACTGTTCTATAGCACTCTGCAGTTGGAGTTACAGCTATATTATTCGAAGTATATAATTTACTCTCTCTGTAACACCAGGTCCTTGAAAGACTCTCATTTTTGATTGGTATTCCTTCGTTTTCAACTAAAGTATAACTCAAACAGTTCTAAAATAACTAACCCCACAAAAACTATATATACTTTAAGACGTTCCCTTTTTGCCAGAAATCCTCTTTCAAATATTTAAGAAAGGTGTGTGATTTTTGTTGTCCTATGCTGTACTTTGCCCTTCACTACATGTCCTTTTGACAGATGTCTGAAATCAGGCACAGTATTCCAGTACTCTCTGTGCCATGCTGGAGGCATGAACTGGTATCCAATTCAACTTCAGTACCCAGTTCCTTTGATCCAAAATCAAAGTGACATCAAGTGGCCCACTACTTTTAAGTGACACTCTAGAAAAGATAGCAATGAACATAAAAAAAAATGTTTTTACACTTTATCTTTCTCCTTATGCTCCTTATGAGACTGACATTAAGTGATGTATCACCTTATTGATAAGATTTGGCCCTGGTAGGGACTGGTTGTGCTACAGGTTTATCTCTTTCTTTGTGCTAGGTACCAACATGTACCACATCTTATTTTCAACTACTTTTTCCTGTATGTAATGATGTTACTATTCATATTCCTAGGCTAAGATTACATTGACTCCTATCTTCTTATATTTTTAGGGATTTATCATGCAAAAGAAGCAACTGGACATCCTTTAATATGGACATTACCAAACTTGACAGGATAAACCACAACATGCTTTCACATATCTGAGAGCAGACATATAGCATATTGCAAAATGATTTATCTACATTTTGAAGACACTTTACCACATTTGTATTAGTTAATGTCCAATGTTTTAAAAATTGCAGTTGGATTACTCATCTGCTGTAGCCTTAACGATACTAGTATTTTAAGTGTAATTTTTCAAAGTGACTAGTAATTCTGGGTACATTTGGAAGGAGCCCAAATTTAAAAGGGTAGATGTTCAGCACTTTCTAAAAATCAGTTCATTTTGTATGTCAAGTGAATTCATTCCTGCATTTCTTGTGGAGGATTTGCTCTACCTCTTATACCAGAAAATGGATCTTGAGGGGAAGAGTAGAAGAGATGGTGGAACAGGGAACAGAGAAAACTGGCAAAAACCACCAGCAGACAAACCCCAGTGCGAGAAGTGTCATTTTCTCCTCCCCCTTCCCCAAGACAATAAAATATAAACTGGCTAGAATTGGGCCTCAAAGCTCTCCATGCAACTGACTTTTCAGATCTCTGAGGAGCACAGACCTCTCCCCAATTTGGCTTTTGACTACAGCTACATCAACAAGAAGCTCTTTCCAATAATCACACTCAGACAGGTCAATGAGCCTTATGACTATGACAAGTAAACCTTCATGGGACCCCGAGCCCACAGGTGAGATCACAGCTATCTTGCTCACTTTGGGACACTTATGTCTGGGACAGCTGCATTTTTGCTCCCTCAGTGATGAGGCTTTAGCAAGGGGTGCTGCATGGGGACCTCAGGTGCCGCAGTGCTCGGAGAGCTCGGGCTTGGAACGTGCTGCGCGAATATGGTCCTGCTGTAGCAAAAGGGGAAATACAGCAGACTTCTTGGGTTCTAACTACTGTTGTTACACCTAAAAAGACTTGGAAAGAAATGTAAAGCTACAGAATATCTCCACAAAATCCCTGTGAGGTGAGGAAGTGTGCTGATTTGTATGTTATAGATAGAGAACACACCACAGAGGTTTAAAGCATGACATGAAGTAATTTTGGGTACCCAGCTTGAAAAAACTTTGGGCCTAGCTCTTCACAGTGAAAAATATATCAAAAGCACTCTATTTGTTCATAGAAAGTTCCCATTGACTTTGGGTTTGATTATAAATGTTAACCGTTCCTTCAAATCAGAGGGCTTATTCTACACACCCAGGAAGTGAGGATTATGCATATAATTCACCTGGTCATATTAAGAGGAGATATGATCTCAGTTTCAGAGTATACGACCTAATGCAGTGGATGGAGCTGATACTAGAGTCATGGTTCTCATCTCTGTTTCACTTTCTTCTGTAATACTGTGAATGAATAAATCGGAGCCAGACAACCACCTCACTCCTTCCTGTTGCCCTGTATGAGGTAGGTCCCTGCGGACAAAAGTATGAGACGGCAGAGCAATCATAAGAAGTCACACAAAGTCATACTGGACAGGCAACCTTCTTCAGATGTTTTTAGAATATTTTGTATGCTCAATTTTATAAGAAAGGTAATGCAATATTTATTTCACAGTATGTTTTTGTTCCACTAGACATGACAGCAGCCTTTGCTAGCAGAGTTTTATTGCTGTAACCTTTTTCTTTCCCCAGGCAGATTCCACTCTTCTGTCATTTCCCTCCTGCCTCATGCAAGTTATTTGACGCAGAATATGCTTTGCTTCCTTTTAACATAGTTGAATACAGAGCAGAGTTCTCTGTTGTGAATAATTCATAACAAGGAATCCCTATTAGAGACTTTGTACCCAGTATCTGCAGAAGACACAGGAAATCTCATCATCTATGACCTCTTGATAGAAGAACTGCTTTAGAAATTATTGAGTTATTCTGATCATAACCTAAATGCACTGACTTTTTCCCGTAAGGAATTAGGAAATGCCACCCGTTTAATTTTTTTTTTAATATGGAGGCACAATCAATATTCTCTCTCTCTTTCTGTGGAAGACCCTTTATTCATGATTCCAAGCCTAGCTAAATAATAGGTAGGCCAATGATTTATTTTTAATATGAAAATCTTCTTATCTATCGAATACTTTAGCCCCACAAATGTCAAGTCATTTATTCAATTGTTAAGGTGACTGCTCATTTTCCATATTTTCAATGGAATTATTTCCACTTCAGTGCTAAAATATACTAAGCTTGAAGTAAATCAATTCCCTCCTTGTGCTAAAAATTAGCATAGCACAAACTAATCAATGCTATCAAACACTAGTGCAAAAGCTGTGACAATAACCGTATCGGTGAGGAAGTAAATTGCTTATTATGCCAAACTGGGAAAAAAGCCTCATCAGTCACAAACCATCTGATTCACAAAAATAAAAGCTGTGGATCTATTGTTCTTAGAAGTGGGCAAGTTTGTTCTCCACGTTATTTGAAATATGTTTCTTGTAATAATGCAGACCCCTGCAACTTTTCTCTGCAGCAGCACCTTCTGCACGCACTAGTACATATGCTTAAAAATATTTATTGAGCAAATATTATATGGGCACAGAGTAGGTTGCAGTGGCCATTATCTGTTATACACCAGCTCTCATTTGGTGGAACCCTTTCTATCACTCAGGCGAGCCCAGGAGATGGCATGGCAGTCAGGGTTGTATTGGGAGAGCAGGACCTAGCACTCACCTTTGTTTCCAACTTCCCGCATGACTGAGTACAGCTGCTCTACACCTCTGCTCCTCCATCTGCAGACAGGGGTAAATATGTCCCTGCTGACTAGCGGTGTTGTGAGGACAATATGACTGATATCTGCAAAGCATTTGAGTGCTTGAATGTAGAGGTATAATAGAAAATCTGTATAATAGTTCATTAAGGCAGGGCTGCCTCCATGCCTGTCTAACAAGACTGTCAGCAAGGATGGCAATTAGTGCCAGTGACTGGACCAAGACCACCAACTCGTTTCCTCTGGGCCCCCAAGCAGCCATCTGATGATAATAATTTTGGGTCTTTACCAGGCAGGGACGGATATGAACGGATGAGCTAGAAGGGAGAGGTTCTATGTTCCATTACTAATATCCTGAGCCATCCAGTCCTACTATAAAAATTCACTTTTATTAAAAGGTTATTTCTGTCACTTGCTATAGTATCGCTATCATTCTCTGGGAGAAGAATGATGAAATATCATTTTAAATGTTATAAATGCAATATTTAAACAGCTTTTTTTTTTTTTTTCCCGCTCAGAGAAAGTGCTTTGAAAAGACATCCCCTGCCGTATGTGTTGGTTCTTAACAGGGGCCAACCTTTTTCAATCTCACAGTTCCTTGCGCATTGTAAGGAGAAGAAAAAGAACAAATCTGCAGTATGCTCTGCTAGGTTAAAGGTTGTACTTCTTGCAGTCTGAAGGGACGCTTCTTTATCTATCCTTAATAAATCGTCACACACAAACAAAAGTTACTGAAGTATGTGGATATTGATTTCCAGTAATATAGTGACATTGACATAAAACGGATGTATTTTTATAATATCTTACACTTATAGTAACATCTTTTGTTCTAGAAGGAAAACAAAATGCTTTCCAGCATCAACAAGATGATCATCTTGTTCCTGGCTGTTGTGCAACGGCTGTGTTTTGGTTTAGCATTTGTTTCCTTTGGAAGGATAACCCTCTGTGACGCCTCTTAGCCATTCACGGCTAGAAGTGACTAGATGACATTGTAGACAAGAACTCAATGGACATGCTACAGTTTTTAAGACTCTGGAGCTGACACCCATACACTTTAACCCAACCTTCTCTACAAATAATGCTTCCCTTCCTTTCTGCCTGTGGAAGTGATGAATGCAAGGTTGCAGGACTTGGCTTTAAGCTCTTTTGCCAAGAGGACTTCCCCTAACAACACACATGGATTTCCATTATGTTCTGATTCAGCAGAAAATTGTATCATCAGCACCACTTGTACAACTGAGATTATCAGAGTAGTCAGGGGATTGAAACACACATCTTACATTAAAATTAAGTAGATACTTTAAAAATTCAGCCGAAGTGCTTCCTGGAAATGGACCTTCAAGTTGCTGGCCCAGTCCAGTTCTCTGTAAGAGACAGTATGTACTTTGGGGAAGAAGGGGTGGTGGAGTACAAAGAGGACAACCATAAAACAGATTGCAGCAGGTCAGAAGTTCCCTGCAGGAAAAAGGACCTTACCTTATGAATACTCCAAAACACGGCATCTTACAAAAACACTATATTATGTACTGTAATTACTCAATGTCTGCCTTTGCTAAATTTCACATGCTGTGGTATGGAGACTTTAACATTTTCCATTTATGCAAAGAACAAGCATATGATTTTTTTTCAGGGCTTTGCTAGAAGGCATCATAACAGCATAAAAATGAGTAATACTGTTTTTAAAGAAAGGTTTAAACAAAAAGTTTCTCAGGCCAACTCTAGCCATTGCTGAGGAAAGCACAGTTTTGCAATTACAAATGTTGCTAAGTAGGAGAGCGAAGTCCTTGAGATGTGAATCTAATTTACTACAGTGCTCTAAGATATAGTTAAATCACCCTGGTAATGAATATGCTAATATCTGTTTTTTTTAGATGAACTTAAACTGATGACTTTGATTGTGAAAGAACAAAATTGTTCTCTTCAAGAAAAATGATAGCAGCACTAAATCAAGTGTCTAATACAAAAATACAATTCTACAGATCCTTCTACTATAAATGTCTTTAGATATGATGTGCAAAGTGCAGCAGTCCCCCTAAGGCTCACTCTTGTAATGCTCAAGGCACTGGGAGGTTTGGTATTAGGTTTGTTCAGAGTCTGGTAAGAACAGATACAGGGAAGGAATCGCTGTCTATTTGGGTGTCACGAGCATGCATGCAAATACTTCTGCTGTTATTCACAGACTTGATCCATAGACTATTTTCAGCAATACTCACAGCTTGTCAGAGTACAGATATCTAGACATTATATCCATAAATAATTCTTTTAGCACAAACTTTCTGTTTCTATTAAAAAAAACCAAAACCACATCTACAGCATGGTGAGCTTTTTTTTTTAGCAGGATCCACAAATATGTTTTTTAGTGCACATGCCTTGGTCACAATATCATCAGGGCTTTCAGTGCCCAAGTATAGTTTACTTATCCAGCTTTCTTGGGGACCTCCACCCATGCACCTATGCCCATGGGGCCAGGGAACTCCACTAAAGCTCAGACCTAGGAACTTGGATTCTACTTGAGCTATGACTCAGCTACAGCTGTCTCCAGCCCTGTCTTCTGCTGTTCTGACTTACTGGTTGCTCTTCTTTCATGGACCTCAGACCTACGCTGTGGTCCTGTCCCCTAAGTAGACCTCAGGTTCATGTTGTCTGGCTCTGTCCCCAGCTTCTCCTGGCATGACCCCAGAGCTGACATGCTGCCTCACCAAGGCAGCTGAAGACTGCTGAACAGCTCAGCACTGCTTGAGGACTGTGGGATGGTGCACACTGGGGTGCCTATGCTGGGATCACCCTCAGATCTGGCTTGGAGCAGCCCTGGCAAATACTGACACTCATCAACTTTACAGCACTTCCTGTACCAGAAGAAGTGAAGTAAAAAACTATAAACTCATGTTACAGACTTATAACTGAGCCATGTGAAAATCCATTAACTTAGTAAATAGTCTTAAAACATCAGTAAATCCTCACATGAGGAAGGTTTACCCATGTGAGTAAAGACACATGAGAACAAGCAACAGCTCCTCTGTGGTCTGTTGAGCATTGTGCACGTTTGCAGCCCAGGAGGTGGAGGAAAATTTGTTTAATCCTTTGGTTTTTCCTAGGTAGCTCCCATTGTCATCAGAACATAGCACAGGGCAGCCTGGCAGAGAACAAGAGTGAAGAAATAGGGCAGATACCCCTCCCCATGCCATCTTTCTTCGTGCACATGTGGAAGGTGCTTACGGCGCTGTCTGCCTGCTGTCTATCACAGACCCAAAATTCACTCCCCAGGGGCGCGAGTATTAACATTTATGTGGTTATTTATGCTACAGACAAAAGTACAGTACAGGTGAGTATGACAGAAAGAGTTACTGCGTGAACATGCAGCCAATCAATGTGTGTGAACAGACCTGCCATACTTACTCATAAATGTGTAAATGTTGTAAGTAATGAACACACAAAATATGAACACACTCATTTGTCTACTTATGAAGAATCAATTATTTTCTTATCATTTTCTCTATTCCAGTCCATATTGCAGAGGATCATTTTGTCTTACTTCACTGAAAATATAATAAATCTTCAATACATTACTAAATCTAACAAATTACTACAAATCTTGCAGTATTCTTTATTTTCTAATCTAAAAAGGACATTTGCAAGACCAAACCTCCAAAGTGACCCATCTCTTGCTTCTTAGTTCAAGTTCATTTAATTTTATAAATTAATTACTCCTTGCACATTAAATTCCTTCTCTTGTTGTTTTAAAATACACTTTTCCTGATTTCACTGTACTCATACAAATATTTCCACAGAACTAGGATACTAAACCTAAATCTGCTCTCTGTTAAATAACAGCTAGATTTTTTATTATTTAATGTATTAGTAGTAGGACTGAAGTACTTGTAGTGCTTCATGTAGTATTAGACTTGATTTTCTCTGTTTCGCCATGTGTTTGAAGAGCTTTTGCCTAGCAAATCTATCTATAAATTTTAACCACAGAAAAATCTAAATCAGAAACATGCAGTAAAACTCTACAAAATGTGGAGCCTACTTTGGTTATATCAGGAGGATTTTAAAAGATGATTCCCAAAGTTCTGAAGAAAAAGGAAAATTTGTAAGTATTTAATAAAATAAACTAGTATTTCTTAATGAAGAATTGTATTTTGAAATTAAATAGATTGACCAGAATGACCCTGGCAGAAGTCAATCAAAGAAATTGCACTTGCACTTTTCCATTATAACCATTTACACAAACATCAGTTCCAAGAGTTTCTCGTTATGATTGACCTTGGGATGGCTACTGAGTTTCCTACTGTCAAGTGTCTCCTCTCGCAGAGGTTTGTGCCATGCCGCAAAAAAAATGTTCAGCTGCTTATGAAGTATCTGCTGAATCTTGGTAGTTTACAGTCTGGTATTCCAAGGGAAACAGGCACAGGTTTTAATTTCCCTTGATATGGCAGGCTGGAATTCACAGGAAGTCAGGAGCTGATATACAAGCTGCAAGGTAGGTTATGCAGACACAGGAGCAATTCCAGCTACATCAGAATTAGAGTCCTTAGACATAAACTCCAAACTTGTAAAGGTAAAGGCAATTATTCACCTGTTAGAGAAGCAAGTCTACCTAAACAAATTCTAAGTTTTTTTACAGTTTAAAAAACAATTTCTTTTTAGATAATTTAGATAATTTTCCCTCAAAATAAAAAATACCATTCTCACCCTAAACTATATACAAATTTTATATAAATTAATGTAAATGTAATTGTGTACAAATTCATTTTAAAATGATATTATATTAATAAGGACAAGGTAAAATGTAATCTGTGAGTATGTCTGCTTCTGCCTTCACATTTGTTATAGCACCAACAGCATGACTGTATGAAGTTCTGAGCAGACAGGCTCTACTCTATTTAATTTGAGTAAGAATAACACAGAACACCATGGACTTAAGGCTAAACTAGGAACTAACCAGTCTGCACTAAAAACTCTGGAATGGGGTCTTCAGAGCACCTGTTTCCTGAAATACAAAAGAGATAACTAATGCTGATATATTGACCAATATCTCAGTGAAATTAGTCATCCCATGACAATCACACAGGCACCTTCTTAAGAACAGATAGCATATATAGTACATGTAATGTCAAAGAAATTATACTTGTCTACTTCAACTCCAGCTCCTGCACCACAGTTTTTTAAGCTGTATCACTAAGAGACTGTAAATACAATGTATTTGATTAATAATAGCCTCATTTCTAATATGGGAAAAAGGAAGAAGAAATTATGAACTATTCTTTTCACAATGGTAAAAGAAGTCCAAGAAGGTCATTCATGAACACAAGAAAAGCGTAAACTTTTTTTTAAATGTCACAACAAACTCTAAATTAACCAGATCACTGCAAAGCAAATCTAACTTTAAACATCTTAATCTTTCCCTTTATAAGAATGCAGAACAAATAAAATCTGCTAAATATTCTCTCAATATTCTCTCACTTCTTTCTTTTTTTCTTTTCTGCATATGAATAGGTGTATACACAACGGTACATTCTCCGCCATACAATTGTTGTGATTAAAAAGCGGCATACTCCATTTGTACAACACATTGTACGAAGCAGCATGAACCATTAATAGGCCGTCTGCACTCTACAATATCAGTAAATGCATGAACTCACATTTCAACATGTTTTGTCCAAAACTATGAAGAAACAGGTATTGAAATATAACACTTCACCAGTAATTTTCAACCACAAGAACTGCTCAATAAACGTATTTTTAAGATACTGCAGTGGATTTTTTTTCTATGTGTATACAAGTTGTTATTTGCAAATCTCCGTTTCTTCCCTCACAATCTTCCTGTCAGAAAATCCAGACACACAGAACAAGTAATTTGGAAGGAAACAGTCAGAGATTCAGGAAGCAGACCCTACCTCCCTTCAATCAATTGTCACTCTCTCCTCGGGCTGAGATTGTCATCCTCACTATGGACTTAACTTGGTTTGACAGTAGCTGCATTTGTGCATGTTGGTCTTCATCTTTTCTGGTTAAAGCCCGGGCCTTGAGTGTCTGCCTGTTTTGATTTGATACTCACAAGAGACAGAAAACTTGCAAAGCCTGGCTTCACCAGTATCTAAAGTGCCAGCATAAGACCAGAGTGCCAGGCTCTGCTGAAGGTCATCTCCAGTTGATAGGAAGACAGTAAGTGGCTTAAAGAAGAGCCCAAATCTCCACCATTCTGCTTAGCAGTGCTGAATTTCATGCCAATGAGCAGATGTCTGTCTGTGCACATTATAATATAAAGTATATTATTCTACCTACTTAATAGGCCATTGAAAACTTTTTTTTTTTTTTTTTAAAAACTTCCTGGGAGAATGTGGCAAACTTAATTTTCCTGTTAGGTTTAAGGAACAGAACTTCTTTACTTCCTCAGCCTGTTCATTTCCACTCAGTAATGCTGCTGTCAGCTGTCATCCACAGTGTCTAAGCCTGCTCTAGCTCCAGCCACTTGCATTACTAGTGCTAGAAACCACAGACTCAGCAACAAGGATGTCATCAGCATACCTGAGATTACAACATCTCCTTCTGCCAATGTTAATACCACTATGGCAACCATCAACAGCAATACACATTATTATTTCACTACAAATATTGAATAGATGTGACAGCCTTGTCAAACTCCTTTCCTAGTGTCCAACCAGTCCGTTATACCTTTTGCTGCTTTGACTACTCTTCTCTGGCCATGACAAGAGATGGCACAAGTTGACCATCTGTGCAGGAAAGCACTTTGCAACATCCAGTACTGGTCTGTACTGCTGTATAATATATTAAAATAACACTTATAAAGACCGTTGCTAAAGTACAGCTGCAATGAGTTACTGCCTTTGCTTTTTTTTCCTATAATAACTTTGTGATTAAAATCAATGCAGATTATGCAGATTTTCACCAGTTTCACCAACATCAGGATGTAGCCCAGCTACTATCGGGCTCCTATTATAGCCAATAGCTTGCTCAGTCTGCTTTTGCCATTTTTTCCCAAGATGATCAACTTTCCTGAAAGATAAAAAAATGGAAATCATGTCACAGTTCTTGTTTAACACTTTATGTACACTCACCTCATTAAACTTTCCATTTAATTTTAAATGCCCAAAGAGTGTTCTTGTGGTTTAGTCAGAAGAAACTAAATCCACACAGACTGGGAAATTAAATGTTACATGTTGTTCTTTTTAAGAAGGGTTTGTAGTGTCTCACCTAGGGAAGATGGCTGGGGAACCATAAATTAGAAAAGGGAGTTAACTTATCCCAAGACCAAGTCAGTAGAAGAAAGAGAAATAGGCAGGAATATCTTAATCCAATTTTCCATCCATTTTCCTGCTCAACCACATACCATTCAAAAAACCACCAAAAGGTTTTTCAATTTCTAATTTTGTGGGCATTAGCCTTTAAATCAGAGTAAAACAACTCCAAGAACCTGAGGAACAACGTAACACATTCTGCATCACCTCCACAGGCACAGGTTTTCTATCTGAGGGTGTTGGGAGAAGTAACGCAATGGCTATATAATAGCATGCCATTATCCTGTAAAACTTACACAGCATGTCTTGGAAAAGGCAGTCTGACCACCTTCTAGATGTGACTGTCCTGAAGGAACCAGTGCTTCTGCTAGCACTTCCAGTTTTCTCTTTTTCCTTTCTTCTGGAATTGTCACCTTATGACAAAAAGAGAGATGTTCAAAGCTGGGGCAGACTTGGTGCGGTTGGATCCTCCACAGGTAGAATCATAGAATCATAAAATCATAGAATGGTTAGGGTTGGAAGGGACCTTCAAAGGTCATCTAGTCCAACCCCCCTGCAAGAAGCAGGGACATCCCCAACTAGATCAGGTTCCTCAGAGCCTCATCCAGCCTGGCCTTGAACATTTCCAGGGATCGGGCTTTCACCACCTTTCTGGGCAACCTGTGCCAGTGTTCTATAACTCTCATTGTAAAAAATTTTTTCCTAATTTCCAATCTAAATCTACCCCCCTCTATTTTAAAACCATTACTCCTTGTCCTATTGCAACAGGCCCTACTAAACAGCCTTTCCCCATCTTTCTTGTAGGCCCCCTTGAGGTACTGGAAGACCACTATCAGGTCTCCCCGGAGCCTCCTCTTTTCCAGGCTGAACAGCCCCAACTCTCTCAGCCTGTCCTCGTAAGAGAGGTGCTCCAGCCCTTTTATCATCTTCGTGGCCCTCCTCTGGACCTTCTCCAACTGGTCCATGTCCTTCTTGTGTTGGGGGCTCCAGAACTGGACACAGTACTCCAGGTGGGGTCTCACCAGGGCAGAGTAGAGGGGGAGAATCACCTCCCTCAACCTGCTGGCCACGCTCCTCTTGATGCAGCCCAGGATGCGGTTGGCCTTCTGGGCCGCAAGGGCGCATTGCCTGCTCATGTTAAGCTTCTCGTCCACCAGCACTCCCAAGTCCTTCTCTTTAGGGCTGCTCTCAATCCATTCAGGTAGGGGAAGGTGAGAGCTGAATCCAAGGGCTAGATATAGATATTCTATCCTGAGCTAAGAATTATGCATTGCTGAAGTTAATACAAGCGTTTTATGTGGAAGAAGAGGTAGACAGGCTGTATACCCTCTCCATTGTCAAATCAATAAAGTCGTGGTGTGCTGCCGAAGTCCACCTGCACGTCTCCTTGTTTTTTTCACTTCTAGGTCTAGTGAATAAAGAACAAGTGAAGAGGAAAGGCATAAATGATAGCTGGAAGTAGTTTTGATTCTCGTTGATGATATTCTCTTTAATTTCTGTCTCTTAGAAGAAAATTCTTGAGGTATTTGCTGGCAATCGTAAGACTTAGCTCCTTTCTGAAAAGGGTTCAACCTTTTTGTCTCCTCCTCTCCATCCATAAAAACAACAACAAAGCCTCTGAGTTGGTGCAAAAAGTTGTCTTTGGTTTGTTTTTATTACTGCTGTTAGTATGTATTATGCAAGTATTTGACACATAGGAGTTTTGTTATCCTTGAAGAAAGCTGGAAGGAATTGTTCATTGGAAGTAGGAGAGACGTAATAGCTCCAGGACTGAGAAGCCATCACATAGTGATGCTCAATATGGAAGGCAAAACCAAAGCATAAGAGTACAACCATGTTTGAGCAGTCATATCCTCGCATCAGCTGGGTGCTGCTGGAAAGGAAATGGGATTGGTTTGCTATTTTTAAAGGATAGCCAGTGTTTTATTGCTTTGTCTTGCTTTTTTTTTTTTTTTTCCCTTAAGTGACTCTTAAATATTGCACAGAACTCATAGATCATACAATGCTTAATCTTAAATAAATTCCAAAGGCCAGATAAATAGGTAAATGTAAAATGCCAGTGAAGGAATAAAGGAAAAAAATTCCATCCTAAATTAAAAACTGTACACAGCCATTTATTTTTTGGGAAAAAAAAATCTCATTACAGCTCAATACATAATAAAGACGGGGACTTTGAACATATGTGACAATCTCAGTTTGGACAAAAATCTCTAAACCTGCTACTTCAGTTGTAACTTTGCGTAACTAAAGACAAAGCAGGTAAGATGAGGTTAATTTCTGCATTTGGACAGTTCTTTGGCATAGTGTAACACAGGAGAACAAGAGAATTTGCTCATCTTCCAACTGTTCTACAGCAGAGCAACAATAATAAACATTACTATGCTCCATGCTAGCCTCCCTTCAAGTCAAGGTCCTCACAGTGCTTCACAAAGACAAATTAATCATGCCTCAGAAGCATACCTGAGCTGAAAGTATTTAGCACATATTTCAGCCCAGCCCTGATTTAAGTGTCTTGCAAATCCCACTTGCTATATTCTTATTGTGACCAGGTGAGACTAGGGACAGCATATCCAACAAACCACAGGTCCTCGTTGGCTTTACGCAAAAGCAGCTTCTCTGAACCTAGTGGGACCCCTCACATCCTCAGAAGTGGTACAACAGGTGCTCTCAGTGTGATGTTCATTGAGGACCCCTTAATCGGTTGAACAACAGGCTGGGGACCGCATAACGAAATTAATTTACTGTGTAACACTTTCAAAAGATGTCAGATGAAGAAAGGCCCCTTTGTGAGTCACATGGAAAACCTTTCTAGGACATAGGTGGCTGTGGCTTGCACTCTGGGAGGCCTTGATGTAACAGAAACTAAACCGCTTGGCTATTGACATAAAATAATTATGTACTACAACAAAATAAAGGTTCACCTATATGCAACTTCTAAGGTAACTCAGAGTTGGGTTGGTTGAACCTAGTAAAGGTGCAGATTTTGTGAATCTCTAAGGCTAATATTTTAGTTCATAAAACCAATTTGGTATCTTTCAGACTTTCATTCCTGATGCTTAATACTATGGGTTTCCCCCCCCCCGCCCAGGAGATATAAATTAATGAAAAGGTACACCACCTTACTCTCCAGTCAAGAGGAAGTCTATGCTATTTATCAAGCTTACGGAACAAAGACATTGTTGCATTTGAATGAAAGAAAAACTCCCAACTGTTTGCAATAGGGGCCAGGATTTCACCTTCTAAAAAAATGAGCCCTCCGGTACCTCAGGGGTAGTAATGATTAGGATGAGCTATATAGGGTATATATCACATTCAGGTTTTCACTACAGATTGTGTCTATACCTTTTTCTTACTTTCCCTCTGAATTCTGGTTTTTTTCCCATTCTTTCATTGTCCTCTTGTCCCCTTCCTCCCTCTCTCCCTCCCTCCTTCTACCCTCCCCACCATGCCCCCTGCTTTTCTTTAGATTTCTCCCACTCTCCCTCCTACTTCTTCCACAGCATCCCCAGTACAGAATCCAAACCCCTAAAATTAACATTCCAGTTAAACTTTCAAGCTCTCAGCATGTAAATGGGTTTGAATGGAGGCAATGCCACGAAGCCACCCCTTTTGCAGAGTTGGTATAAAATGGTGACATGAGGACCAGGGGGACAATTCCCCCCAGAGCAAGGTGCTCAGGAGATTATAAAACTTACCTTTGGCTTCTACTATCTTTTAATTTTTGTTCTCTATAACAAAATATGAGGAGAACTTCCTTAATTTTCACATCAGTGTTTGCAGCTCAGGACTCCATTAATGCTCCCCTCTCCCCGCTGCTGTTCTGTGCCCTAGTTTGCAGTCAGTTCATTCTGCACTGATGTATATTTCATTGCCCAAGGCTTAATTTTGATTTATTGTCCATCCATAAATTAGAAAAATATGCTCTGGAATTCCATCCTGCTGAAAAGCTGTGCCTGATGTCAGGGGACTGGGTG
Organism: Chlamydotis macqueenii; assembly: GCF_036417535.1. NCBI lineage: Eukaryota > Metazoa > Chordata > Aves > Otidiformes > Otididae > Chlamydotis > Chlamydotis macqueenii. The sequence goes on along the minus strand of NC_141593.1, from coordinate 24,410,031 downwards.
ATATTTAAGATGTCAGAAATACATATTGGATTAGTGTGCTTTGTTTCCCCACAACAGCAGGTGTTTAATCATAGCTGATGGCTGAAGTTAAATGCATTAGGACAGGATCAGCCAAGAAGATGGAGTTTTTCTAAACCATACAAACTCCAGATAAATAACTCAAAACTAATTGTGTGTCCACATCTTAGATACATTTTTATTCACTTTAATGCATTAAACAATGAAAATACCCCCTGGCACTTAACTCCTCATTTAAGATCGGTACAAATCTTTGATGCTAATGAGTGAGTGGCTTTTGCACGGTATTACACTGTCCCTTCTTGGCCCTTCAATGGCTTAAGATATTTTCTAAAGGAAAGATAACTAAGAAAGAAATAAAAAGGAATAAAGCAGCTATAGAGATAGTGCATAATTTTTTTTTGAGGTTGGGGCATTATTCCCACAGAAAATTCAAGACGTGAGTGTAAAAAAACCCCATTTACTATACACAGGACCCTAAATAACAGACCATATTCTGCATCCAAGGGTTCTCTTGAATTTTCTTTTTCTACTGCTGATTTTTGTTTGTTGCAGTTAAGCTTGCTGCTCTGTTTATGTTAATGAGAAGTCTCTGTGTATAGAAAAATGATCAGGCCTGGTCTTGAGCAATTTAGCTGGAGGCCGAAGAGAAGACGCTTAGGAGAGCAAACATTTTCAAGGTCAACCGGTGAACTGTAACAAGCCAGTGAGATTCATGGCGAGAATTGTATATTTTGACACAACAGCGATTTGATTAAAAGAGAAAGTAATGGGTTTAAACAGTCGCTATGAGGATGTAGCCAGACTTTGTTAGCTTTTCGCAAATTACTTAGCAGAGCAGTGATGGAACTGGAAATAGGGCTGTTTTGTGTAAGGTAAAGAAAAGAGGGTTATATTTGAAACAGAAATAATAGAGGATGCTAATGTTTGGTGTTAAACGTATTTAATTTCATTCACCTTGCAACGATTTCTAGGAAGTTTAGAACATTATAAATGTTATAGACAGTTGTAATAAAGTTAATGGGTTTTAAGTTTTCTGATATTCAAAACATAGCTGCTGTTACCCCATGTATAAAACCTCAGCCCTCTACGAATAAATAATACTCTGCACATAAAGGACCCTTCTCACAGAGAAACAAATCACTGCAAAGGCAGGCAATGGGAGCCACTGTTCACTCCATATGCTGCACAGAGAAACTGAGGCAGAGAGGCTTTGGCTTGCGCAAAATGAATGAGTCAGAGGGAAATGTATGATATAGGTCTCAATTTCCCAGTCTTCAGATTTTTAGTCTGGTTGTTCATGACATTTAAGCTTAACCTTGTAGTGTAATATCTAGTTACAAGAAAACAATGTTAGCGACATCTTTCAAATCTTTGCTGTATCTGTATCCCAGCTAAAGAGAGAATGCTAACCCCCCCAAAAAAGAGGTATTTATTATGCTGGCATTATGCCTCTTTTGCCTTCCTATTTTTAAAGTATTTTTAACAGAATTTTGAAACAGTGGTCCAAATTCAACACTTATCTCAAAACAAAGTGAACTCCAGTTTGCATGTGTCCCAGAAGAGATGCTCTTCCACCCTCAAAGCAGAGACTTCCCAGACTCTGAACCTCATGCAGAACAGTAATATTTAATGCTGCAAACAGCATTATGAACATTTCATCATATGTTTTGAAATTAGAGCTGAACTGAGTGTCCACTGGAGACTTGTACTCCAAGAAAAAACTGTTCCTTTCCTTTCTACTGTTGTTGACTTTGCTTCTTTTCACACATACAGATTACGTGACTACTTGAGGGCAAGTTTTTTTAAAAACCACCCAGCTGCTTAAAAAAAAACAACCAATAAACAGAAAAAATCCCATTAACAATGAAAAACTTCTGACTCACAACAGCAGAGTGGGGGTAGGTGCTAGAATCTTTCCAGGCATACAGACTGGAATAGAGGACCACAAAAGGAGGGTATCAGATATGATTTAACGTAACCATAAAAACCAGAATCAACACCTCTGTGGCTGCAGGTCATATTTTGTAAATAATTTGTTTTAAAAAAGTTGTTATGTTCTCTTGATTGGTATTGCTTAAGCTCCAGTATTAAGGGTGTGTTATCAAACCATGAAGTGAAGCTTCATTGTTGGATTAAGCCCATGTCAGGCCACGCGGCCATTAAAAAGGGGTAGTCCTGCCTTCTTGAGTACCTTGTGCCAGTGCTGTCTAGAGTGGGACTACACAGAGAGTCAAATCAACTCTCTAACCTGGTTGAAATTCAGTGTTCTTGATGGTTGGCTGGGTCACTGAGTGGATCCAACTCACCACGTGATGACATTACCGCCACCAGTTACCCTCAGGAAGTGGCGGGACACATCACTGGGGCTTAGACAATGGGCAGCACTGAAGAGCAGCAGGCTGACCACTGACCAACTTTTCTAAAATTATCTTTGACTTTGGTTCTGACACTCCAGCGCTCCTTCAAGATTTGTTCTCCTTTGTCTTAATGCACAAGAAGAAGATAAGGAAAACCTGCTAAAGATTAAGGCTTGGATGGGAATAATCAAGTAATATGGCTTCGGTTTGCTCTAAAACTGTCTGTTTAGAATTAGTGTGATGTTGCATCTGCCCTCAGAAGACAGGATTTGCTAATAAATCCCCTCTGCACTAAGGCTGAATGGGGTTGAACTCATACTCCTTGCAAGGATTCTGTAGAGGGAGAAGATGGTTTTTATTTTGAGGATAATATAAACATTAACATCCCAATTCTGTGCCATTTATTTAGCCAAGAATTCCACTTAATTGCTCCCAATAAGTAAGAGCTTGAGGATATAGCTCTAATTCAGATTTCCTTGGTGTATTAGAGAATGTAATTCACAAATTAATGCAAAACTAATTTTTAGTATAAGGCAACTCTGATTGGAGACTGGGAGGCAAAATCTGATGGGAAACCTTGTTTAAAAATACATAAATATTAAATCACAGCTTATCTCTGGCAGAAAAAAATCAAATATGGCAATCAACATCTTTCAAATAACTAGTTAGTTTATCTGGAAAAATATTAACAACAATAAAACTGAATACTAATTAGAAGTGTCCAAGGAAGATTCCAGACTATTCATCCTTGTGAAAGAAAACTACATATAGCTTCATTTGATCTTCAGATTCAACCTTTTGCAATTTAATGCCAGAGCCTCCAACTATAAGTCCTTTAACCTCTACAACCCAAAATGTTCTATCCCTTAGTGTATGTAGTGGATTCCTTCAATTGTCACCAGTCTTAAAAAATATTTTCCAGGGGAAGATTTTGGGTTGAGCAGGGTATTACCAGGAATCACAATTCCCCATTTCTCAGCTCTTCCATGAACTCCTTGTGTGACCTTGAATAAGTCACCACACATCCATTTCCATCTCTGAACAAAGAGTATCCTGCTTACTTATCTCTCAGGGGCCTCGTATGTCATAATCAATCAATATTTTTCATGACATTTTGAGATCCACAGATAATTAGAGATTCTATGACAATAAAACATAAGTATTGTACACAGCTTACGGGCTGGTTTTGTGTCTTGTAACTCCAGTGGGACTGATGAATATCTGTACATGTTTTTAGTGTACATTGAAAGGAAATAACTTATTAAAAAAACCACTCAACTAGGAGTCCGAAACTTTTCTCCTCTTTGATTATCCAAGATGTCCTAAGAAGGAAAATAGAAATTCTAATGAGCTCTGACCTCTAACTCCACCTGTAGAGTTACACTAGCAAAAGGAAGGTGACTTATCATCTGAAAAGGAAGCACGGGAAGTTTGATCGTGCTGGAAGTCTAATGCTAAACTTAAAGTTGATCGAACAGGTTCTCAGGAAAACTGTCGATTAAATGATCCCAAATAGTAGTATTGTACAACATTTTTTGGGGGGGAAATACACAGGGAGGGTCCCACACTATCTGTGTGGTCAGATACTAGGTGTTTCAGTGAGATCTGTAATTAAATGATAAATGATATTGTAGTCTGCTATGTTTCTACTTGCTCTAGTAATAAATCATTGGGACATTGAAATGTCCCAGGTTTTGCTGCTACCAGGCCTGCTTCTCCTTTTATGTATGTGGTAGAACTTTGAACTATGAATTTTCTCATCTGCATCAGTTACTTTACATTTTGTATGCAAGAAAGAAGGGCAAATTTCATACAAAAACTTACCTAGGCAGTAGTTACCCTGTAGAATTGTGGTTACACACCTTGTGCTGCAGGGTCAGCACTGGAGAGAGGTTCTGGATAATTCATGGAGAAAACAAGCAAAATATTTCTGACTAGTCACATACTATGTCATATCATAGTGTCACACTTAATTAGAACTGAAAATATGCATCAGAAAGGCACATAATTATCAGAGTTTTTGCTTCCTGGAGTCCTACCCATCTAGAGACTGCAACCACAATCTTGTTTCCAGAATGAAAAATAATCTGGATCCCAGCTGAATTGAGATGATGAAAGTTAAATTTTTGTCCTGGCCCTAAGCAAAACCATGTTTTTCATCATTAACTGGGCATTTTCTCTATTTGGAATAACTGAATTTAATAACAATAACAATGATGATAATAAAGTCATACCTATTAATCCAGACTGAAGTCAAAGAAATGATTGCAGGTAATGAAAAGTAAGATGTATATCTTTTCTCTGTTGGTTTGAAAATTATAGCAATAATGAGCTGCTTAAATCATCAAAGGAAGCTCATGACTTTCTGGATATGCTTCTAGTCACATTTACAAGCTTCTAAATGTTTAGTAACTAATTGGTCTTTCACATTTTCTAGTGGTACAAGCGTTTCTTTAAATTCTATTTTAAGCTGTTCCTGCTGATACAGACATGGCAGCACTAAGATGAGGCAGTTCACAAATATACATGTCATCCATTCCATAATGCAAGTGCCTAAAATGGACTCCTCTCAGAAAAGTCAATTAGGATAATCAGATGTCAATGGTTAATTGATTTATTCATTTAAAAATACCAAACAGACACCAGATTTCAATGGTTTACAATTTAATTTATTATTTAATCGTCTAATTTCCTATCTACAAGTATGGTCATTTTGCTAGTCCTATATTTTTCAAAGTAGGGCCTTTGTTCCACCAAACTTCTGCTGACAACAGACACAGACTACAACTATCTCTGCAGCAGGCTAGCTGTCCATTTTCAAATCATGCATATAGCAGAACACATTTGACCTGATGGATGCAAATCTTTCAAGATTTCAGTTGAAATCAGATTTAAATTTCACTACTTTGAGAATTTTGTTACAAGTCCAAAACTCAGACTAAATTTATGGATTAAGTATTAAACTTGTGCCAAAAACATGCTGTTGAATAGAAAACTCACATCATTAAGTTTTGACTGAAATCAAGCTAAGCTTTCCAAGACTGGAAGGTGATTTTGCCGGTCTAAAATTTGGCAAAATCTGTTGTGTTACACTTGAATTTTATTTTGACATTGTGATTACTGTCTAGAATGGAGATTCAAACCATCTAAGGAAATGGAAATCCTTGCAAACAGAAATGGATAATAAATTAAAAATGTAATGTTTCATGCACCTCTGGTTTTACCTGACAGAGCATAACAATTTCAAAGGAGTATTTATAGTTATTCAAATAAAGATTACAGAGAAAATACTGTTCTTCCCCCTCTCACATCTCTTACTACAGCTGGAACTAGTAACACCCCTAATTATTTCCTCTTCAGACTGCACAAAACCATCCTTCATTTCTAAGCTTTCTGGGGGAGCAGTAAGTTCTCTTTCAGGGTTAGGCAGCTCTGTAGTAAGTTGGGAATGGAAGAGTGAGGAGCGCAGATTAGTTTACAGACACAGTAGCACCTATAGCTCTTCCTTCTACTTGGAGATTTTATTAATCATAACTAGATCTTCTCTGTTGCACAAATGTAAATGTACAGTCCCCGCACATCTACTTCATTGTATTAGACTCATTTATTTGTGCTCCGTATACGGAGCTTATCAAAGGACCATGACTTGCTTCTGCCTTTATACTGGCTATTGTCATTTCTACTATTCCACTTCAAGTGCATGTTTTGAAGAACTTCAAGTACCAATGAGGGCAAAGGGGGTGGTCATAGGCATGGAATGGCTTCCAAACAAAGAGATTTCAGCTTGGAAAAGAGACAACAGAAGGAGATGGTGGAGACAGGTAAAATCAGGAGCTGATGAACTGATGAACACAGAATGACAACCAGGGTCAAGCAAGTATAAGATTTTAAAACTTTAAAACAAAGTACCTTTTCACAGAGCACCTACATAACCTGCAAACAAGCTGTTGGGGAAGCCCCAAGTATACATGTATTTAAAAGGGGATTAGGCACATTCAGGACAGGTAGAGCTAGCAAAGGTGAATAAATACATGGTTCCAACACAGCTTGAGGTCCCTAAATGGCTGGTCACCAAAAAGAAGAGGGATCACAATAGTTGGCTTTAAACTTTCTGTAAGCAGGTGCATCTGGCCACTGCTGGAGAGTAAACTATACCAGACAGATCTTTCATAGAGTTCTTCTCACGTATTTAACATTAGCTAATGTAGTTTAGTGTATAAATTGAAAACATCCCTAATCTGAAAAGTTTATGGTCCTTGACCAAATCAATTATAAGAGCTCAGAACAAGGTTTTACAAAATGACGAGTCCTACAAAGTTGCTTTCACAGGTCTATGATCTCATACTCTTCACTGGATTACGGAAGTAAATGTGAGCTAAGATGTCTCGTCTGAGACTGCTCTGCTCCCCTCTTCAGGCAAACACACTACAGGTGATCACTCTGCTGCTGGGTCTTACATACAAAGTTAACGAACAGAGAAAGTAAATTAAGTCTGACCTGCAGACCAGGACTTGTTTTAGGGCTCTTCTCCTTGCAGCCCTTCCAGATCTGCTATAAACCTGATTTGCAGCCTCCTCCCACCAACCTCAGGACTAGCTCTGAGATCATCTGTACCTGCTGTGCTCTGCTGATGTCACTGGAACGGTGAGGAGTCCTGTGGTATGACAGTCTGGCCACGGGTGCTTTTCAACCCGCTGACCGACCTTGTGCTATCAGCCTGTATGACGGTTCTTCACAGGGAAGACACAAAGCATTTGTCAGAAGGACATCTGCAGAAATCAGAGAATAAAGAGGCCTGAAAGTTATCTTGGCTGAGGGAAATGCTTGTTTCTATGTGCAGCCCTTTTCTTGGCAAAATACTCCACTACTGGTTAGAGCTCTCCTTCTCCTTTTATTGTTATTAATTATCACCCTAGATCTGGGTACATCCAGAAGTGGGGATGAACTCGACTTCATCATGTGGTCTCTCCCTATAGTGGACCCTGTACCCCTCTCTAGTGGTGCCAGAAAGGCTGAAGGGCAGGGTAAGCTGGGCATGGTCCCTGCAAGTCAGAGGCATTGTAACGGGACACGGGGCCAGAGAGCCCACGGCTCAGTGCAGCTGCTTTCTCCTTATTTGTGTTTTTTATCATTACTCAGCTCAGCCACACAAGGCAAATTGTGTTTAATAAATTAGGCTAATGGATTCCGCAAGTGGTTTGCGAGCAGGGTGCTTCCTCTAGTTAAGGAAAACATTTATATTCCCTCTCCCTTCGCTTTTCATGAGGTGAGGGTAAGCAGAGGGCAGGGGACAGCGGGAAGAGGGGAGTGAGCCCTCCTGTCATCCCTGGGGCCTGGGGGCCAGCCGGGGCCAGCCACAGAGGAGGTGCCGGGAGCCCAGGGCACTGGTGGCCTTTGTCTCCTCGCCATCGGCCGGGCAGCCCCAGGCTGCGGTACCTACCACAGCTTCCTCGGCTGGCAGCTCCCTCCCCTTCCCCACGCTGCGCATTAAACTCTTCCAAAGGGGCCTCTTTAACAGCTCCCCATGAAATAATAATTCATTATGTCACTAGGAGGGAAGAAAGGGAGTGTAAGTGTCTTGATGGGATTAGTGGAAACCCCCGCAGAGATGATTTAGGAGCCGTGATAATTCATTTAATAGGGGCCTGGGGTAAATTGCTAGACAGGGAAATGTAACTGAACCAGCTTAGAAAGGGCGCATTACAGGTCTGTATATGATAACTGGCTTCATTAGCAATATTTAAGAGATTTCATTTAAGAATGAGTCATAAAATGCAGAACTATTTCATCCACCTGGTTTGGTGGCCTTTAGCTTTACTCTGTCTGAATATTAAATTGGAAATCGCACTACAGCAACACATTTTGGAAACTGTTCTTTTGGCTGTTATTTGTATGGTTGGTTTAGCTTCTCGTTTGTTAACCTTTTAAAATGAGTATCATTGAAGCGGCTAACGGTACATCCAGAACTCAGAGAGATGAGAGAAGGCTCCAATGGCTGAGAACAGACTGCTGCAAAACTTAGCAAAAACTCCAGATACACACACGGGTCCAGAAAGTGTCAGCAAATGGCAGATGATTTCTGCAAAGCTCAGTAAGCTAGCTCCTTTCCCATTGAATATGGCTGATTATGCAACAGCTTGGATGGGTGGAACAGCAAGCACACATACAGAAATAATCAGCTGGACTTTGGGAAGCCTACCATCCTGTACTGCAGAGCTGAAGTTTGCCTCCGATGCTGTCATTAGGAAATGATGGGTTTGGTTTTGGAACAGAAAAATAGATATGATAGTTTTCTCCCACTTACCAACACTTTAAAATCAGTAATGCTGGAAAATTTCTGCTTTTTTAAAAGTGTGGTCCAAATGAATTTTTCAAGCATGGCCCAAATAACTGAGTAGAGATTTCTACTCGGTACATATGGGTAAATATTTAAATTTATCAGACGAGGTTAAAGACATAAAGAATCAAGTTCCGTACAGCCTTGCAACTTCATTAATTTGTCTGGGGCTGTGAGACGTAAACAATGGTAGAACTTGGGCTGGCACTTGTGTGGTTTGGATGTGTGTGTGGTAATGCTCACTATTCATGGAAAAGGAATTGTTCAGGATAAAAGCTATTATAAAGTGTTTTATTAATCCTTAGTATTGTGGTCTTATGCTTGACAAGTGATGTTTCAGTAGTATTTGTCACCAGTACTTGTGAGGTACTAACTTTGGCTTTTAAAAATCATTATTTAAAACATTATTTTAATCCTCTGTCCCCTTGGATGCATTTTAGGCAACAAGATGCACTTCAAAATTTGGGCAAATGTTTAACAAATACCAAAAAAGTGGGTCATAAGCCTATGAGCTTTTTCAGTGCTCTCTTCTTATTTATCACTGGTTCTTTTTTTTTTTTTAATCACTGAAAACAAAGGAAATGCACTTATAAGGAAACATTGTCAAATAAATTATTAAAGCAATTCTGTCATAAACCTGTGTGCTGCTTATTCTTCTCCTGAAATATCAAAATGAAACAGCGATATTTTAGCATCACTGTATAGGATTCGAGTAAGACTTCCTGCTCATATTTTATCTGGGGATGTAGCCAGCTGAAATGTATTGTAATTCACTGCACAAGCTACTATCATAGAAAAACAAATAATTCTTTTTAGCCCTCACACAGAGTGTGGATGCATTAATAAACTCTTCTAATTGAAAAAGACAAGTAATTATACATAAAATGATGCTATTACACATACAGGGTCGTACAACTAAAGGACGAACCAGATTTGCTTTAGATTATTGAAATTTACCAAACCTCCTGTTCGGTCTGTGTACCACAGAAAGCCCACTGATATTACAATCCTCTTTTTTTCCAACTTTGAAATCCCACCATAAAGAGGTTGCACTTGAGATAATATTGTAAACCATTTTGAGATATGGCAAGCTATATCTTTATCAAAGGTAGCTGAAGATATTAATAACCATGACTGTCAATTGTAGGAATAAGATCAGTGTTTTAATAAATCTTCGCTAATACTCCATATAAATATAAAAGAATGACTGGCTTTGTCTCCGTCCTCCCTTTCCCTAGTAGCCACTGCCCATTATGACTTTGAATGATTCCCTCTAATGGAAGACAGCCAATACTGTCCATTATTCCAGATGGCCAGCTCAACTGCAAAGTTCTGCTAACGCTTCTCAGCATTCAGACATATCTCGCCAGCATTTTTTTTTTTCTCTTTCTATGATAATCCAGTCCAAGATCAGCCATCTAATAGATGGCAGATAAAATCTGGGCTATCTTGCCGATCGGTAACAAAATCCATTTTTGGTGTTTGTGTTAGAAAGTGCACAGTAGTTTCCTCCTCAGCTCATAATACAGGAAAGTCAGATCAGACCTACAGCTTTATAATAGCCAGTAAGTAATACATTAATCACTTGCTGCTGCACAGCTAACAGGTGACAGGAAAAAATACAAGCAGACTTTGTGGACACATTCTGAAATGGGCTGTACCTGCATGATAATCCTGCCTATTGCCATAGTTTGCACTAAACACAAACAGGATTCGGTCCAGTATCTTCCCTATAGCAGGCATTGCTTTTTCACGTACTGTGAATATTTGACATGCTCCGTCCTGATTTCTGTAAAAGCAATTCAAATCATGCAGATATTTCATGCTCTAATCAGCAGAAAGTAGATAAGTACTGGCCTGTGCATGCAATTTACCAAAGTTCAACTAATTTTTCAGTTAGTAGATAATGGCTGGGTATTATAAAGTAATGTTCATCACTTCACACTAGCAGCATTTGCTTATTGCTGTTCTCTGTTAATACAAAGAGGCATTAGCAGACACTTGTAAATTTTTCTATGTACAGCTTACATAAAAACTAATGACAACAACAACAAATGACAACAACCGCTCCCATTTAAAGGCACTGCACCTAGAATAAATATTGTAGGTGTCCTTGGGGACAAATATTTCAAGTGCTTAAAAATCTTTCTGGTATGCCTTCTAGCATCTTGTCATCTGAAAATGCGTGCTACGAAAAGTGGGCTTACACACTACTTACATGATTTTCTGTAACAGGAAGCTTACAGCACTGCATTTCTTCCCTGAAAGTTAAAATGATTTGATTAATTTTTCAAACCCAGAATAGCTCTAGCAAAAACAGATGGGTGTTTTTGATACTGAATTATATGGAATTGCTCCAGGTTTTTACCCTTGCACAGGAATACACATTGGGCTGATAACTGTGCATTTAATTGCAACAATATCCATTGTTTAATTGATATATTTAGTTTCAGGTAATCAGATATTTCAAAATATTCAGGGAAAAGTCAGCTACAAGGCATCAGTATTTAATTTTTTAAAATGAGATTGTTTTCAAGAGAAAACTAACTATACGTTTGACCTCCTGACTTTTTCAGAAATTATTATCCCTATAGCACTATTCAGTACTTTCAATAAAATCAAGTTTAACTTGTGTTTGAAACACACATTACAAATAGATGTATAGATGGGCGAGATATTGAGAAAAGGAATAGTAAGGATTATGAATATTAAGATTTATATTAATCTATAAGCCTATTAAAGTACAGTAAAACCTGTCCTTCAGACCACCTTTTTAAAGATATCACCTCCCTGATGGGACCACTAAATTTCGGGCCAAATTATTTTCCCATAAAGAACAATGAAAAGAAAATGATTATATTAAGACTACTTCTACTATGGTTTCTTTTCATTGTTCCGCCAAAAATTATTCCAAACAGTAAAATAACATTGATTTTGACCTTGTTAATGAACCTGAAGAACTTCAAGGCATACTTGACCATAGATTTCCCTTTAAACAGGAAAAAACTGACATGTAGCCATCATATTTTCATCAACCTCGGCAGAAGATATGTAATTTCATTGGTATTTTGGATAGGCAGCTTGTCTTGATATTGTTAACGGTCCACAGGGAGAGAAGCATGGGCTTTTTCTTCACACCAACACCCTTAAATGATTCTGTAATTTGTATCACATTGATTAAGTCTTCTGAGAGTTAGGAATATTTTAAAAGGCTGTGTTGTACAGATTTATACACTATTATGGGATTAATTTAATTTTTCCAAAATGTCCATCTTCCCTATGGTAGGAACTTTCCAGAGGAGTCTCACTGGGACTTCCTTACTCTTTTTATGAGGGCTACGTCTACTTAGTGTAAACCATAGATGACCACAGCTTCTCTCCTACTAATACGAAGGGTCTCAGAGACTACGACTTCCAGAGTGCAATGTCCGACCTTGATTTGAGCAGTCTTCCCTAGATGGGACCTCCAAACAAGATTCCTGTATTGATTAGAAGAGTTCAAAATACAGGCTGCACAAGGCATGTTGGCCCACAGCACATTATCACTACTAGCCATTGCCTTTTTTAATTTTACCTTGCCGTCTCTGTCCATACACAAATTATGGTGTATTTCCCCACGTGTCTTTCCTGCATGTTTTAGTATGCATGCTTATCAGTTAGTGTACTTACAACCCTACATCATTACTTTACGCAGAAAATCAGCATTCTAACCACTGCTGCCACTGGGAAGCTTATGTTTTGGCATTTACAGATATTATACTAGCAGCTTATTGTGTTCTAGATGGATTTTTTTTCTAAGGCAGTGAAAGAACATAGTTAAAAAACAAACAAGCAACCTCTTCCAACCTCAGAATATGCTAGAATAGTAATTTTTCTTCTGCATATAAACTCAGTTTTCCTGGAACTAAAATAAGCATCTCTAATGCTAAAAAGTAAACTCAAATTCAGATCATTAGGGCTATTATGCTAGCAACTAGAGAACTGGATGTTTTTGTTACTTTTGGAGTCCCTGTCTTGCTTTAAAGGTACTCTGGGATTTGGTGATGCTTATGGTTATGAGCAGAGAGGAGAGATCTCACGTGCAAGAGCTAGAGCTGGCCCTCATCAGAATTTCTTTGGCCTCTCAGTAGTGGGAGGTAGCTACTACTCTTCCCAAGTAGCTACTGATCTCCTACTCAGAAAGGAACACGTAAGTGTATCCCATGTCTGAGACCTGACATGAGACATTTAAGACAACAGGCTCTGTATACCTCACCTGTTTTAATGGAATGACCTGTGCTGGTGCCCCATTCAGTCAAAACCACACCACCATAGTGGACAATACCAAAGAGCAGGGTGGTTTCTAGACCTTGTTTTCACTTGCCCACACCAGATTCAATCAGGTTATTATTCTGCTAGATAAGGCACAGTCTACCAAGCTGACACTTATCTTTAATCCAGTGCTTTTACTGGACTGGTTGTGCCCTATTGCCTCCAATTCACAAACCACTCATTGTGAATGCTAATAGTGTTGGTAGTAATTCTGCATTTGCATTGGTGGTCATGGGGCAGAAATGCTTCTAGTTGGTGTTGTCAGCAGACACTTCAGACAACACAATCACAACCCAGAGCTACAGTTGTACGAATAGCTGCAGCTATCTCGTGGTTTGTCAATTCCCAGAGAGGCAGATCTTGATTCCTCTCCCTGCTAGCCCTTTCTTCTCTCCCCCTCCCTCTCTCTCTCTCTTGTTCTTGGCCACATGGTCCCACCACCTGCCTTGCACCATCTCCTTTGCTCGTCAGAACCTCCCTCCTTTTCTTTCAGCTCATTCACCCGGCAGAAAATCACACCCCCCCCCCCCCCCGCCTTTAGCTGCATTAGTTTTCTGCCAGGTTGGCAAGCTGAATCAGCTCTCGGAGGAGGCTGGGGAGGGTTAGCGTGCATGGCAAGTGGCAGAAGTGCCTGACTGGTAGCAGGGGGAGAGGGGAAGGGGAAATGGAGTGGGAGCAAGGCCTCCCCCTTGCTGGTGGCTGTGGATTGGCTGGTTGATTGGCTCATCCTGTCGTGTTGAAGCAGCCCAAAACATGAGGGCAATTTACAAGATGCAGTAATTGAATTGATAGATTTCTCACATTTCTTTAACGGATGTTCAACCTCACTGGTAAATTCTGCTTCGTTAACTCACGTTATTAACCCTTCTAACCATGGTGGCGTTGCTTTTTTTTTAGAAAAGAGAATAGGTGCAACTTACAGTTAACAGGCTACTGCTCAAAAAAACAGAGTGGTAAGAAAAACAAAGATTAATAACAAAGCTGATTCACTGAAATGAAACTCTGCAATTTAGGTCTTCCATGCTGAGACGTTGATTTATGCCACAGCACTTTGTTGTGTACAAATGCACAACAGGGCCAAGCCTGTGTTCCTGGTTTAGCCTACCTTTCCGTAATGGGAGTTTTGGCAGAGTAATTTGGCAGCCCTACAGTACTCGAAGGGCTGATTTTTTTCCTTGTGCTTTTCACACACCAGTCCCCCTTTTTGTTAAAACGAGATTTTCTTGAAACCTGTCATAATTTAAATCAAGCCTCAACTCATATTCATCCAAACACATATTTTAATGGGATGTTTAAAATGTTTGTGCAGGCATGTTAACATTCCTCATATATTTGGGCTAAAAGGCAAACCATTATTTTCATTTTGTTTCATTACTAGTATTTGATGTGTGACACAAATTCATGACTGGTTAATGAGCAAATGCTAGCGTGGCACAACTATGTCTGTTACAGAGCAATCAGTGTCTCAATAAGGTTTTGTTAAAGCCAGGGTTTTATTGTTTTTCCTTCCTCCACAGTTCAGTGAACTAAATGCAATTTATTGTCTTCTCATTTTTTTCTCATTCCTCCCGAAACTTCCCAGTGTTTTCCTCGCTGCATCTGTATTGGGAGCCATGAGCACCTCTTTATTATTATCATCCATACAGCGTAATAGATGCACTTGGATGATTTATAAATAAACAAAACAAAACGTCTTTGCCCAGAGGAGTCTACAATCTAGTGCCTGAATGCTGCAATCGCTATCACGTGGGTGGGATTGCTGTGTCCATGTGTTATCAACTTGAAAATTGTGGCTGAAAGCCTGAATTCTGCAGCCGGCTCTGCTAGTGAGGAATGGATTCAGGCCCCAGCCCTGCAGTCGGCTGTGCTGGCCGGCAGCCCGGTGCCTGTGCAAAGCCTGGCAGCAGGCTTCACCGGCAGACAGGACGACGCAGTGAGGTCCTTCTCTACCGGATTTAGCTTGTTACCACTGCAGATCAACCTACTTTTTTTGGTTTTGTTGTTTTGTCTTTCCACAGGAAGGGCTCTAAATTCTCGCACTTAATGCCCTACACAGGTTTGTGGGGGACACATAGGCCTTTTTTTTCAGGCGAGACCATTCAGAGCTCCTCGGTGCAGAGCAGTCTGACTGGCACACTTCACTGCTAAGTGCGCAGTCCTCGTTTGGGCAAAATTCCTGTTCTCTCTACTGGGCGATTTGCCCAAGTAAGGAAACAGGCCTCATTTTGCAACAGTCGGTGTAAACCAACGTCTTCCAGCTCTAAGCAGCTTCAAATAGTTCATTGGCTATGCACAGACATACATGGATCTATATGGCTGAAGGACATTAACTGGCAGATCTTTTGTAATTAAAATGTAAAATATCACCATTCCATACAGTCAAGAAAAACTATCCCTTGATTGATGAGTCTTTGCTAATACATTGAACACTATAGCCATTTTGTGATATGTATCTGTAGTAATTACATATTACAGGGTTGTATAGCTTTTTGAAACAGCAAAATGTAAAATGTATATTTAAAGACTTTGGTCATCTATTGGGAGTGATGTTAATTATGATTTGTGAATTATTTTCTGCATGAAATCACAATCTTTACAATAACAATATATAGATTATGAACTTCTCAGAAAGCCTAATGCCTGTGGGTGATATTTTGGTTGTTTAAGTACTGTCATTCTGGCAGAGCATTAATTTAGATTTTCATGCTCTAGTCAGCACCTTGGATGTCCTTAGAGTTTTACACTTAGATTAAAAATACATTGAATTCATCAAGCATATTGTTAGTAAAATGAACTTGGGACTTCCCTGTTGCAAACCCAGTTTTATGATTTTCTGCCTTTAAACGAACTAAGAGAAAAACAGAAATGTTTGCAATTTTGCAGTATAAATCTTTTCTCCCTAGCCTTGTGCAGCTTTGATCCTTTGAAATAAACTGTGCGAAAATGGGTATTGGACTGGTTTCAATATTGAAAATTGATCCCATTCCTTCTCCAAATATGCCAATACCAAGATCACCACTTCCTGGAAATCATTAGGCAGAGTAGATCAGATATGCAGCTGGTTCATTCCTAGAGATGGATATTTGGAAGATTTCTAAACGAATCTACAGAAACTTCAAAGCTCACATACTCACGTATTGTCACACACAAAATCCTAGCTACAAGGCAGGAAAGGTCAGGATGCAAAAGAAATAAGGAGAATTTGCACCAAAGTACATTATATTGTGGTACAAAAGAAATAAATCATATGTGTATGAAAATCATAAGCTTTAAGCTTTGGAGAGAGTTGTGCAATTGACAATCAAATGGAGCTTAAAGGAAATTATGAGGTTTTACACTAAAGTCCTGAAATAAAGAAAGTAATATTTTACAGCAAAAAATTGCAAATGTCAAGATTAAATCATAAGACTTTGCACCATTGAGCTACTAGCTAGCTCTATAGCTTCTTCAGTTCTTAACACAGGGAAAGACCAACTTTCATGGTCAATAAAACTTAAGAACTTTAGAAATACATTTAGAGACATAAATCATGTATTTGTGACTTTTCCTCTTTCAATAGCTAATTATGGAAATAAAATTACTGAATATGTGAACTCCCTGGCTGCTAAACTATTCTTGCATTTGTTTTTAGGCTTATTTTTAATCGCTTTTGTTCGTTCCAAGGAATTGATGCTAATTTCTCAGCTTAAAAGAAGGTGGCTGCTGTAAATGAACGGCACAGGGGTTTTTTGTCTGCCTTACCTGCAAAGAATTTACCAGCAGTAGTGAGATCTTGAGTAGAAATACCTTGGAGCAAACAAGCCAAACCAGATTCAGAAGTGGAAAAACCAGAGCTCAGATAGATGCCCAAACTGCTTCCTCCGGTCCAAAGCTGGACAGGTGGCGACCCAGATTGAATCAGTTGTTGTGGGAATTATTTGATTCACAAACAGGGTTATAAAATTTTATATGGAGATGCCAGTGAAAGTCATAAGATCATAGAGCAAAATACCTTATTCACATAAATTACCTGAATGGTTATGAAGCATGAAGGAAATAAATTGAACAATATTGCCCATACTTAGTTTACAGACATATGTATGTAGCTTCACATGATATACATGCTAACAATGGGCGTATTTGTGAACACCGTATAATAATAGGGATACATACCTCCTCTAATAATTCAAAGAATGAAACAGTTGCTTGTTCTGAGGCATATGAATTCACACATATGGATTATGTATTTTGCTACATAAGGAAGGGCTTCTGAATTCAGACCCTTGTCCTTCTTTCCTCACGCAGTATCAGCTGGTCTAATAAAATATATTACCTTTCCTTACAAGCCTTACCTCTTTTATTACAGACACATTCACACACACACACTGGGCATCTTCATAAGGAATTAATTTTCGGGAGTCTGGGGGCATTCAAAGGGGGACATGTATTTCTGGAGGGGGAGCCTCTGCCAGTGCCTGGCAGTATAACACGCCTGCACATAAGGGTTCACACTTGGCACGAAAACGAAACCTTTTTTTTTTTCTTTTTTATAGCTAGCTCCACACCTGTACCATATGTAAATACATACAACAGCGGAATATTTCCAGCCCTGTCTACCCGGTTGATGCATTGATCTCAGCAGATTCTGAGATATAAACTTCAATTTGGCCCCCAGTCACTTAGTGGACACTGCCACCAGCAGCTCTGACACCGGGTTATTTGTTGTTGCTGTTTGCTGTCCCTGTTTGCACATTAATCCAGTGACAATTAGGTGTCAGCGAGCGTTGTTTCTGCTCGCTGATAGCCTTGGGCTCTGCGCTTGAAGCCCTAATCAGGAGTGTAAACTCTGCTATATTTCAATTTAGAGAACCGCTCTTCCGCTAAGAGGCCCCTGGCACTGCGATAAATAAAACGCCTATTTACTCTATTGCCACACTTAGACATCTAATGCACTTACTACCAGCCCCCTAATCATGGCCCACAGTTAAATCCGCCTATAAATCACTCCATTCTCATCCTGCAGATTAGCGAGGCCATTTTCCCCAAACCCCACAATGAGCACTGTTTCCTTTTCTTGTTAGTCAAAAGCGAGATGATTTTTATTAGGTTAAAGACGAGCTCACAGATGGTAAATCGTGTGGAGGGAAATGAGATGGAGAGTCCAGCAGCCTGGTGGGGGTGGCAGGTGGGATGGTGGGGGGGGTGGGGGGGCGAGACCCCTGAAGGCCCCCCTGGCAGTGCATGATCCCATGGCACTGGACCCAGGCAACGTGGCTCCGTGTGTTGCACAAAATGGCAGTGGTCCACAGGTGTGATGAATATGTCTGGCCTCAGCTGCCAGCAGTGCAGGTAGAGGGGAAAAGAGGGTTGTGGGGCATCTACCCATTTTGCACCCACTGCTGGGTACGTTTATCTGTGGAGGCCTTTGGATGTGCACAAATGGGGCTGGCACAGAATGAGGTCCAGAGAAACAGCCACGTACCATCCACACTACTACAAATGGTGGAAGCAAACACACCCCAACATGGAGCTTTTCATACAAGTACACTGCAGCTTGGATCTCCTTAAAAACAGGATCCTTTCTCAAATCTTCTTTATATACCTTTGGATAAGTAACACTGCCTTATATATAGCTATTTTAGCAGAGCTGGGCACATAATGTACTGTAATGAATAATATGATACATTTTGCATTTTTATTCTCAGTGGCAGATAAGGAAGATATTCTGATTTTTTTTTTTTTAAATAGGTTCGTTATTCTCAACCATTCACTGAATAATTTCTGTGAACAATTCCCAGTCTTGTTCAGGTGAAGTTTGTTGCGAGTATCCAATATTTTAAATTCTACCTGGGTTAATTGGTTGCATAGGGCACGCGTTTTTCTGCATATCCTTGATATGCACAGTGCTGAGAAATCAGATTTCCTATGCAATAACTATAATAAATTCAAAATTCATTATCCATAAATATTCCGCAACATTTGCTTAAAATTTTGGCACGGGCTCCTGCCAGCAGATCCCTGTATTAAGAGGGCCATGGAAAGCAAGCACAAAAGAGAAGCAAAGCATAGCCTGATCAAAAGCCTTTAAATCTTTCAAAGAAATCATTGGGAGATCTTTTTATTTTTACAGCATTTTTGTGTTACCCTTGATATGCGGCAGAATCACATCCCCTTGCTCAGTAGGGAAGCATTCATGTTATACATGTAAAAGCCAGCCAGAGGGATGGCAGATATTTACCTCACTCGCGGAACATGATTTACATCATACGTGAACATGCACCCATATGGGACATTGAAGGGAAAGCAGCAGCTGTCATTGTGGTGTCACAGGAGGCCCACACCACTGTGGCCTCTACAAATCGACTCTCCACCACCGAGTCCCTGCTGCATCCCAACAGCCACCGAGGTAAGCTGCAGCCCCGTTTCTCAGCCTCCTCTCCCTGCTCCTTACTTTTCCGGGTCTAAACGGGGTGGGTTGCGGTGAAGAGCTCCCTGTAATCTTTGTTTAACCATTTCCATACGCAACTGCTTTGGATCCCCATAGCCCTTTGAGAAGGCCAGAAGCCCTGGCTCTGCTGAGGGAGGGTCCCTGGGGAAAGATATGTAAACAAAGCCCAGCTCTGTAGCCTTTTGCACCTCACTCTTTTTTCCCATTCTTGCTTGGATCTCAGGTGGAATTAAAGGGATTAAAGCTGAGCGTAAATGAGGCGAGTGTGTAAAATGACTCCTTTCTGAACCAAACGGCATGTTCCCTGCTGAGGAAATGAGATGCCCATTTAAATCTCATCCATCCACCGCCTGTGGCCACCACCATGTACCTGCCTACTTAGCCCAAGGGTTAATTAATTGAGGCTTCAATGCACTATTGCAAGAGCATTATTGCATTTGATACTCTACATCTGTGATTTAAAACTCTTTCAGTCCCTTGTCAGCAAGGGAGGGTTTTAACTAGGAAATTAGCATTCAGATAAGGGTACGCTCTATTTGCTTCTGAAAGGAAGGAAATATTAAGGATGCTAGTGCACAAACCAAGCTGTAATATCCTGTCCCGTTCTAGAAAGGGCTCTTGGGCCCCGCTTCCCAAGGGAACACTCCGTACAAGGGGAATGGGACATAGAAAAAGGAATTACAGTCTTCAGTGGAAATGCCATATAGTAGAAATCAGACAGCTGAATGTGGTTTATTTTTCAAAAATTTGTTTTTATTCCATGATAATTATAGCTTTCCTGTCTTGACACCTGGCTCATTTTAAATACCTGATCACCCAGCCAGGTTATTTCTGTACTATATTTCAGGCTTCTCATGGAATTCAGATATTAGTATTACTCCCTATCTAGTTATTGAGATGTTAATAATCTCTTCTATTTTCTCTAGATAAGCAGAAAAATAATAATTCCTTACATTCATATAATGTCCTTGCATTACACTCAATAGCGTGTGTGTGTAATCCCCAATCGCTGAAATGAAACACACATTTTCCAGCAATAAAACACAATAGTTTGGGATATGAAGTGACAAAGGAAGTATCCAACTGAAACAGCAGGAAGAATTAAAGGTAGAAAGAAGGTAATTTCCCCAACCAAACCTCGAAACTGTGAGAAAAGTGGAAGCCGTGCATGAGCTATGCTGATTCACACCGCGGGTCCCCTTGCTGCAAATCTCTTCTTGCATCATTCTTGTGGAGCTTCACTCCCATCTGCCTTGGAAAGGGCCACTTGCACAAGAAGGGAATTTCAGAATTAGGTCCCAATGTGTTCTATCTAGAACAACGCCCAAATCACTGCATGCTCTTGTTCTCCCTCTCCAGTCCAGACCTAAAAACCTAGGACTGTTTGCCCAAGCAGGAAGGGTAGCCAAACCCCTCTGCTCCAGGGGATGGTCCATTGTGCCTTGGACAGATGGAGTATCGTGGCTCAGCAGGATGCCCCACCAAATAACTGCTACTACCATTTGCTGGTGTTGCAACCATCGGTCTATCTTGAAGAGTGCATTCACTCTCCATGTCACATCATTTGGTTGGAAACAGAGGGCACAACTGTGCTGTACTCCTCCACCCTTCTTGTCACACCAGTGCAGCCGTGCACAGTTTGGTCCATCTGTACCGGCCATCACTGAAGCAGATCCGCTACCAGATGAAGGGCAGTGCCTGTGTGTCCAAGCACAGCAACAGTTACATGGCCGCCTGAAACAGGAAGTGCAGATTAACTTGTCCAGTTGAAACTACAAAGGGAATTTAGGAAGACAGAATGCAATCAGCCAGGACACTGAGGTTAACACAGTTAATCTTGTGGAAAGTGCAATGGGACCTTTAATAACTGCAACTGGTCAAGGCCTCAGTTTTATGTCTCATCCCAAAGATGGCACTTCCTGGTGAGCGGTGGGGCTGTCGTGGCTGGAGGAGGGGAACAGTGCCACCTACTGCAACACTGTCACCTCTCCCAACACCTGGGCTCACCTGGAAGGTGGCACCAGCATCCTGGATCATATGAAAAATTAGAGTACTGGGTTTTTTTCCCCGTTTTCATTTATATATGGTTTGTTCTTCCCCAGGACCCTTCCTGTCTATTAGTTATGATGTCTAACCTTGACAAGCAGAGTTGTTATTCCGGGGGATGGCCAAGCAGTGTCTCTGAGGGCTAATCCATTATCCCACTGGGCGTGGGAATGCAGACAACCAGTGCTCTTTTTGACCAACTCATATCACTTTTGTTTGAGCTTCTTGACAGACAGCTCTTGAGTACTTTGTAGGGCTTATTGTCATTGGCTTAAGAAGCTTGCTAGATGTTTGCACAAAGGTTTTTATCCTTTTAACTATTAATCTTTGAACTACAGAGCTTAATAAGGCACTATGAACTCCACCGCAGTATTTTAACAATGCATCGAGATAGCTATATGCAGTTCAGGTTTATGAACAATGACCCAGGACTTTATTTAACAGGAGGCAATCTATTCACTGTAAATCAAATATCTCTAAGCCAGCCTCAGAACAGTGGTGGGCATAAATCAATGTGTTGTCAAGTAGTCCATATCTAGTCTTAAAGACATATGTCTGTTCTGTTTCTTTCTTTAGTCCATGGGGGATTCAAACTGCTTTACTACAAGGAGAACTTTATGACCCCAAGTCCCTCAGAGTAATCATTGTGTTCCTGGAATAGCTCTCCAAAGGCAGTAGGACTACCTTTTAAGCTCTGTAAATATATGCTTTTTTTCTAATACCTACTGGTTGTTAGCACCAGTGGAGAGAGTAGACACACGAAAGCTTCAATGT
Organism: Chlamydotis macqueenii; assembly: GCF_036417535.1. NCBI lineage: Eukaryota > Metazoa > Chordata > Aves > Otidiformes > Otididae > Chlamydotis > Chlamydotis macqueenii. The sequence continues at coordinate 24,387,758 of NC_141593.1, read as the reverse complement.
GAAGAATACTGCAGAAGGCTTAAGATCAACAGGAACATGCTATATTTGCTCCTCACAGATGCCAAGGAGATACCAGCTCCTGTGTGTGCATCACATATTTATAGTAGAGGTTAAAAAGAAGACATCATGCTTGAAAAAGAGAGGTGTGAACAGAAAAATGAAGAGCTAAGGCCTGGTCCCACAAGGACTTACATATGCTCTCAATTCCAACTGAAAAAGCAAGAAAATTGCAGAAGCTCAGCATACTGTACGATTGAGTCCTTAGATAGGGTGTAATTAACAGAGAAGAAATTGATAGAGATTATCAGATGAAGATCCACATCCTGGGGCTTTATCAAGCATAGGGCACAGTGGAAAGTATCTAATACTCCAGGGATGAAATGGTTTCATGAGAGCCACACCCCCAAAGTTGCCTTTTTAGCAAGTGTAATAGGACTTTTTCAGTTTCATAAAGTATCTTGATAACTGGAAAGTGCCAGTTAATGGTACAATGTTCCAACTATGAATTTTACAAAGATTAATCTACCCCTTTAGGATCCAAAGGAGCCAATCAAAGGCCGTCCAGTCTTCGATGTTTTACAGTCTCTGTGGGCACAAAGCTCAGCTGAAACTACCATTCAACATCCTAAACTGTCATCTTCATCTTCTTCTAGCATAAAAATACATATTTTTCCCCATAATAAAGATTTTTTATAATAGCAATAAAGTAACTCTAGAGAACATGGTTGTCTTGAGATAGCTTAACTGTGTCTGGTACCTCATAACGCCCTGGGGACACAGCCACCTCATAATAATCTCTTTCTTTACCATGCCTTGCTTAATTAAGGAGTGAAGCCAAAAGGTCAATGCAGGATAAAAATGTAAATCTCAAAGTTTTCATCTGGACCTTAACTCTATATCATAAAACATATATAGTGTGCTCATCGCAAAGCTTGCTACATTAGCAGACAGAAAGTGGAATAAGCTTTATGTGCTCAAAATCTTAGGATTTTAGTGAGACAACAAATAAAACTTTAGCTCCTTATGTATAAAATTATGTCTTTCTCTTCCAAAGGAGAATTACTAAGATATTAATTTATTCCTCTGTAAGGAATCTTCTTTAGCTTTGTTCCTGTCTTTTATAAATATGATATATATGATAAATATGATTGCTTTAGAGTATTTGGGCGGATCTAACATTGCTTTTATTTTGCCTAGGTATACTGAATACTGTGTGTGCTACGCTGGAGAGACAGACAATACGGTATTACAGTCTTCTCATTGTTATTCCAGGTCTCCAATGAAAGTAAACATAATTTTAATTCCAAATCTTATTACTACATTGGAATATTGATGTCATAATGGGCAACATGTTTTGGCAGCTGTTTATCTTGTTGGTTCCTCAATCATTTGCTGTGCTGCTTTCCAGCCGCGGGCTGATGTTAAAAATACACCTGCATTCAAACGGTACATATTTCTGACAGAGTTAGATATACATTTAAACACAAGTCTCAGCTCCTCTCCTGTTCTTACCATAAGTGATGTTTGCAGAACAATAAATATTTATTTAGCTTTGAGTAACAGAGCTTTCAGATTTCACTCGTGGCTTCAATAATCAATCTAATGGTGTGATTCTCTTAGGGAACCAGTTATGTGTTTTCCCCCTTCTCTGGTTCTAGGTAAATAAGTGAACAAGACATATGTTGTCCTGACTGACATTTGATCAGTTGATCTGGATTTAGAGCAGAGGACAATATAAGAAATATACTGATTTTTCCCCTCAGTACAAATGAGGCTGTTAATCTCCCTTCTCCTTTAGAATAGCAACACTATTCTAACAAATCTTATTTACTCTTGCAACACATGTACATGCTTTTTTTGGTTGGATATTCAATTGTGAAACATTTGTTATTTTTATTTTTTCTATAGAATCATTGCTATCAGTGACACACTTACAAATCTGTACCAGGACCTAGAAGACTTTTCATTAGGCAGTATATTGAAGTATGTACAACTATAGCTGTTTCACAGATTGTCTCTAAAATGGGAGAATGTACTTTTCCTTTTGGTTCAGTTCCCTTTTAGGGACTAAAGAGCTACCTTTACAGCTTTTAGGTAGGTTTTCCTGACAGCCAAAGTTAAGTAAACATAGCATTCTGTCTGGGTGTTTATGTGCTTGTTTCATCTGTTATTCAGATGTATCATTTATATAATGCTTTCCATAACAAGTTGTGGTTGAGATGTTTGTACACCACTTCTGTACAATCAGTCAAAGTCAAAGATAATAAGGAGACTAAAGGGACAGAGAACTGATTTTTATTTAGTTATTATTAAATCTTTCTTTCCTGTTTGGCCTGCAATAGATTACCTGCTGGACACCCCAATTTTGGAAGATTTGCCTTCTGCAGTTGTTAGTGTTGATCTCACTGTGAGAATTACTACAAGGTCCATGAAGTTCTCCTTGCTGTGTGAGGTGCTGCCAAGTTACCCAGGAGAACTTAATGGGTTATGAGGTTACCAGATATGCTCAGGCAACTGCAAATTAACTCTTAATTTAAGGTAGATTTAACACTTTCTAGCATTGTCAAATCCATCCTTTTGAGACACAGACTGTATACTAAGCAATGGAAAATATTCCAGTAAGCATTTGTATTCACAAGTAGAGCAGATTGCAATCACATAAGCACCCTAAGTGGACCTCAGCTCTGAACTGAAGGAGGCCACATTCTGTTCAGTCATCCCATCTTCATGTCCATTCTATAAATTGCTATGCAGTGTGATAACTGTTTCTTGCAGAGTGGACAACTACACTGGAAACTGAAACGATACTTCGAATGGTTTGGAAGAGGCCACTAAGTCTCTTTATCGGCTGCGGGGTTGGTAGCAACAGAGAAGGCTAGCAGTCCCCTGCTAGAAGGCTGGGAACTCCCCAGACTCTTTGTAGCTCTCCATTCAACCCATAAAGAATTTCAGCCCTTGCCTGTAGTAATTGTAAATTGTGTACTCTCTGTTCTGCTGGCTTGCGTTCTGATGTGCTGACAAGCAGAAATATTCTAGCAATACTAGGAAGAGGTTAAGAAATGTATCAATAATTAAAGCAAGTGGGAGAAGACAGCTGGAAGGAAGAATTCCTTCTGTTCCTCAAACAGTAAAAGACAGTAATGGTGCTAGAAAAATAAAGCATCTAAAAATTTATTACAAAAAAAACCAAACTGCTTCAAAGACACAGGCATGTCCACATGCATTTTTTTTGAAAGAATCTTTAAAAGTGATGTGAATATCTCCCTGGATTTTAGTCCAGGTCAAACTGTTCCAGAAGTTTACAAAATATTAGCCCACAAAATTATTTCCCTATCATTTTATACTTATGTCTTGTTTTAGAAAGACCAAATTCAGCCAATAAAATTGTAAAGCAAAGCAGAAATGAATGAAGGAAAATCCCACACTAACACCAACATGCCTTTTCCCAGTCTCTGTTTTCAGGTGTTAAAAAAAATTATTTTGGTTATGCTGTCTCAGCAGATCAAAATGTAATAGATCAAAATGTACAGACTATACTTTGTGCAGTTTTGCTTACCTATACAAGGTGGAGAAGGCCTGAAGCATTAACATCCATTAGTCTGGTACTAGCAGAGTTATGACAGCACTTCTTCTAATGGCACATTTAACTTTTTTTTGATACCTGTTGAGGTGATGGTCCATCTGTGCCTCAAGTTTGCTATATTGTCCCTCAAGAAAAGCAAAGCAGAGCAAAACTTGAACTCCAAACAATTCATAATGATCCAGTGTATCTCCAAACGAGACAACACACTGGCACAGTTGTATTTGTTCACTCCTTTTCAAGAGATGCACCTTGGAAATCAAAGCATTATCTTCAAAACCCCACCTATAAAGCCTATCAGTTACTGACTGCATGGTGGCAGGTCATAGTGCCAACTCCAGGCAACAGTGGCTTGTTAAATATTGTTTCCCAGAAGTTAATTACTCTTAGGTGTGGCTGAGAAATTAGGATTCCAGTTGCATTTCATGGGCAAAGGGAACAGTGTCTCTTGGCTAATTAAAACCCTTTTTGTAATGCAGAGCACAAGAAGAAAATAGGCCTCTGATTTGATTTGAAGGCCACTGATATCTTGTGTGAGGATCTGATAGGGAATTGTTGTATGTTTAGTAGCATATTCATCAGGTACAGGAGATGAATTTGTGCAAAACTTGCTTAAATTAAATGCATGCACTCTGGGGTACCTACGTGTTTAAGAACAAAGAGCTGAAAGGAAGTGAAAATATCCTATTACACCCCATTTATGAACTGCTGTAGCATATGTGGAGTGTAGGGCCTCATTAGAGCCTCCATTCCTGGAATTCAGGCAAAACACATTGCACAATTCAACTGTTGTTTCTACAACTAATTATTTTTATTTTCTAATAAACGCCCTGTGCCATGAGCAAAGAGTAGATTTTTTTCCCCTTTCATTTAGCAGAGCTTCAAATGCTTACAATAAAGGTGAGTGCATTTTACTGCTCTTTGACTTCAGCTAATTTTGTTCTATAACAAAATCAATTAGACTGGTGTAGTCCCAATTTTTTTCCCCCTCATTTCCAGCTGCTGAACTTGAACCTTGCTCAAAAGTACCTTCTCCCTTAGCCACAATATTTTTTTAATGTCATAGTAAATTGATTGTTGTTTGGTTTAAATAGAAGAGATGAGAAAGCAACCAAACAGGCAGCTTCAGAACAAAAATTGGAACATGAAGAGACACTTCAAGTCTTTGCTTTTCTACTGATGAGGCATTCCCTATTTATGAAAAATAAATTAATTCCCTGCTTACGTTTGCTGTTTTCCTAGTTATATGTATTTTCACCATTAATTAATGGAGAGATGAGAGACTACAGCACAACAAGCCCTAAGCAATATGAATGGATGCTTGGGCTGTCTGAATAGCTTTTCTCCTTCAAGCATTGTTTTAGGTGGTGGCTGCATGAAGGAAAAGACTCTTTCTCCCTTTTGTGATGCATCCTGAGCAGCCACTAGAGACCTGGCCACGCGTCTAAATAAAGGGTAGGAATCTTACCAACATACAAATCATTAGCAGGGCAGATAATGTAATGTCCTGCATGGAAAAAGATAACAAATCCTCTTTTTGCTTATTTTAATGAAAAAAAAAAATATATGGAGAAAGGCAAGTCCTTTCTAGCTGTCCAGGTCCAATGCACATTTACTGCAAATGGTTACGTTTCAGTACTGGCCTGGATTACGAACTGTTCAAAAGTCCTCCTCTGTATGGCTTTTGTCTGGTTTAGATGTTCATTTCTCATCAAAACCAGGTGCTGAGACCTTGTCTTATGTTAAAAGTGCAAGGGGTCAGAGAGATAGCAACTAGCCTTTTACTATCCATGTGCACATTGCATACTAGTTACTTGTTACAGGATTAAACTGTACTTTCGGTAGATACCAAGTGAACTTCTTCCCTCTGTTTGGTTAGGATCTGGCTAAAAGGAGTAAGAAGCTACAGCATCTTCAGATTTTCCAAGAAAACAGAGTGCAGTAACTGAAGAGGGGAAAATCCTCCATACTGCTATACCTTATGCTCCCCATGCTAAAAACTTGTCAGATTTTGAACAGTGTTCCATATAATGAAGCCAAAAACACAACAGAGACCTTTAGGAATGACAGAACTATATCTAAAAACCTAATACTAATAATGGTAAGACTATATTCAAGCAGTAGAACAAAGGGAGTTGTGAGCTGCTAGAGAAAGTTCCTTAAAAATGTGACCACTTCGATCCACATAAGCTTGTCACGGAGCTATGTAATAAAGCTAAGTCATGTGAATTTGTAGTTAAAAGATGAACCAATTACAGACTGAATAATTTGTGATATAACTGATAACAGGTCAAAGCAAGGTTATTGCAGGAAATGGACTTGACTTTGCAAAGAACATTGGATATTTGCAGGGCTAGCGAAAACTGCTTCTCAAATTAAAGTGTTAGTAAGCAGTGAAAGAACAGAAGTGCATCTCATTAAAAATAAATATCAGGGCATACAGTCAGAATACTAGACTATGGAAAACAGTCAATGAAACAAAAACAATATAATGAGGAGTGCAGTATTACATATATGATCTGAAAGAATCCATACGTTTAGTTTGCATTCAAATGTGGACTTTTCTTAAATAAAGGAAGAAGTTTTCACAAGCCTTTAGTATTTAAATTATGCAAAAAAAAAGAAAAAAAAAACAAGCAAAAAAACCCCAACAACAGCAGAAATAGGCCAAAATTGTGGCTTGCTTATTCACAAAAAACATTTAAAGCTGTAAATGATATGAGACAGAAAGTCATACTAAATCACCTGCAGCACAAGAGCAATCTCCCCTGGTGGGCTTCTAGAAGAATAGTCCTCTCTGCAACAAAAAAAAATTAAAGTCTGTGTAGCTTTCTTTGTTTTCTATAAGGGAAGAACAAAGCAGCTCCAAAAATTATATAGACAAAGTGGTGGGTGGGTCCCAGTCCCAAAGCAGCTCTCTGGATGCATCTGCTGTGCAAAATGTGTGTCCATAAAAAAGGACCTCCATCTTCCGATGGAGCTGATCTTCTGCACATGTGGGGAAAAAAAACCCACTGCACTCCCCCCTGCCTATACATTTTACACACAGTTTGGGACACAAACCCTACTGCCTGTGAGATGATACAAGGGAGGTGTAATGTAAAAGAATCCTGTATCACATGTATAAGGCATGATAAGTTTTATTTAAAATTCCACAAAAGCACTATCAAAATCTAAAATATATATGTATATTCAAATATATCTTGGCTGCAAATACAAATGGAGAACCTTTCCTTTCCTACAGTTAGGGCTGTGTCATAAAAGAAACACAGAGGGCTGTAAATACACCACTGAGATTTAAATAACCCGTACTACTTTTCCTTTAAAAATAAAGGCAGTGAAGGCATTTAATTTTTTATTTAGATTTGTTTAGTGACCACTCTGATAATTTTTCTCACACTTTTGAGCCATTGGTGCTAAAGCTACTTATTTTCTTTGCCACGGTTGAGTGCTGTGCCATCACGATATCACCTTGGTCTGTTTGGCTCTCCCATACCTGTACTAGCATGAATGCAGTCAAAATCAGTTATTTCACGTGGGAGAAAGTAAATGAAACACATGAATCTACAGTGGGTGTGCAGGTGCATGAGAAAAAGCAAGAGCTTTTTAGCCAAACTGTATTGGATTTGAGTGGCAAGGTTTTGGTAGCAGGAGGGCTACACAGGTGGCTTCTGTGAGAAGATGTCAGAAGCTTCCCCTATGTCTGACAGAGCCAACGCAGAGCTACACAACAGTAGCCAGAGAGAGGAGTGAGTATATGTGAGAGGAACAGCTCTGCAGTCACCAAGGTCAGTGAAGAAGGCGAGGGAAGAGGTGCTTCAGGTGCTGGAGCAGAGATTCCCCTGCAGCCCGTGGTGCAGCCCATGGTGAGGCCGGCTGTGCCCCTGCAGCCCATGGAGGCCCATGGAGGAGCAGAGATCCCCCTGCAGGAGGACCCCACGCAGGGGCAGGCAGATGCCTGGCAGGACCTGTGGCCCCCTGGAGAGAGGAGCCCATGCTGGAGCAGGTTTACTGGCAGGACTTGTGACTCTGTGGAAGGGACCTATGCTGGAGCAGTTAATGAAGAACTGCAGCCCGTGGGAAGGACACACGTTGGAGAAGTTCATGGAGGACTGTCTCCTGTGGGAGGGACACCACGTTGGAACAGGGGAAGAGTGTGACAAGAAAGAAGCAGCAAAGACAACATGTGATGAATTGACTGCAACCCCCATTCCCCATCGCCCTGTGCCGCTGGAGGGGAGGAGGTAGAGAATTTGGGATCGAAGTTGAGACGAGTAATACAGGAGGGGTGGGGGGAAGGTGTTTTTAAGATTTGGTTTTATTTCTTTTTATTCTACTCTGATTTGATTGGTAATAAATTAAATTAATGTTGCCCAAGTTGAGTCTGTTTTGCCCATGGTGGCAATTGGTGATCTCTCCCTGTCCTTATTTTGACCCATGAGCCTTTGGCTGTATTTCCCCCCCCCTGTCCAGCTGAGGCAGGGAGTGAAAGAGCTGCTTTGTGGGTACCTGGCATCCAGCCATCATCAACCTACCACATAAACCCATTAACTAACTGCAGCTGAAATGAAGCACCAAATGGGAAGCACCATACAGCAAATTTAACTTCAAAGCACATGCAGAGAAAAAGGACATTTTTAAAATAACAACTGCGCTGTCCCCTTAGGAGGTGAACCCAGATACCGCAGCACCCTACCAGCTGCACCAGTGCTCACCATGGGTTTTATGTTCAGTGTCGTAGTTCAGCCCTGATCAGGACCAGACTACACAGTCTCTCTCTCTCGCTCCCCCCACCCTCTGAGAGAATAGGGGGAGAAGATATAAGTAAAAATGTCTCAAGCTTTGAGATAAGGACGGGAGAAATCCTTAAAGTTACCGTCACGGGCAAAACAGACTCGACTTGGGGAAAACTATTCATTTATTTCTAAAACTAGCAGGAGAATGATACAGGGAACAAGATAACCTCCCCCCACTCCTCCCTCTTCCCAAGCTTAACATTATCTCTACCTCCTTCCCCCCCGACCCTGAGCGACACAAGGGGGAAGAGGGAATGGGGGTCGTGGTCAGTTCATCGCACGTTGTTTCATGCCGCTGCTTCATCGTTGGGGGAAGAACTCCTCGCATTCCTCCCCTGCTCCATTGTGGGGTCCCTCCCATGGGCCACAGTCCTTCGTGAAACTGCTCCAGCGTGGGTCATCTCTTCCACAGGGTGCAGTCCCTTCAGAATGGCTGCCCCAGCGCTGGCCCTCCACAGGCCACAGCCTCCTTCAGGCCTCCACCTGCTCTGGCCTGGGGTCCTCCACGGGCTGCAGGTGAATCTCTGCTCCTCTGTGGACCTCCATGGGCTGCAGGGGTACAACCTGCTCCACCATGGTTGTCACCACGGGCTGCAGGGGAATCTGCCAGGAGCAGCATTACTCCTCCCCCTCCTTCTTCACTGACCTTGGTGTCTACAGCCGTTCCTCACAACAGGCTGGCAGACGCCTCTCAGGATCCTTTTTACATCTTATTCACTTCACATCTCCTCTCCACTTCTTGCGGCCGGACTGGGCCGAGTTGGGCCCAGTCAGCTGCCCAGCGGGAGGCCAGAGGGTGAGGCCTGCAAGGCCCACGAGGCTCGCTCCTTCCCCTCTCTGCCCCCGCTCACCTGCTTCACATCTTCTCCCTTCTTTTTTTCCTGTTTTCTCCTTCTCAAATACGTTATCACAGAGGTGTTATGGAACATTCTGCTACCAATTGTCTCGGCCTTGGCCAGCAGCGGGTCTGCCCTAGGCCCAGCTGAGTCCACTGAACAAAGGGGAGCGACTTCTAGCAGTTCCTACAGAAGCTACCACCTTAGGCCCCCCCTCACTAAACAAAACCATAACATTCAGATACTGGGAAGCACCACATTTCCAATGAGAACACCCCTGGAAGCATTGTGCTTGCAACAGCTTTTCTCTTTCCCTTGTGCTCTGCAACTCAGTCAGAGGAGTTGCCTTCAGAAGCAGAGCAATGAACATAGACTTCCTTGAAAACTCTTCTTACAGCTACTAGAACTCCAGAAGGAAAAATGGTAAGAGAAGATGGATGAATGTGCTCCACACATTAGGTAAATTGAAGGCAAGCATGAAGTCTTGGAGGAAGACATGCAATAGAAAAGCAACAATGACAAAGGGACACTGGAAATTCAGCCCCAAACTTTCTGCGTGGTTAAAAGAAGTACTTTGAAAAAGCCAACATAAATTATAATGTCTCCCTAGCTCTTTAAAAACAACAGGTTTTTAATTATTATTTACTTAAAACATACTAAATGCAGTGCCTGGTAAACAAATCACATCTTTTTGAATGGAAAGATGCACAGAGAAGCTGAAGCAATCAAAATGGGTGCCAAGCTGTAAAGAATTGCTTTGCCAATAGGGCCCCAAGAAAGGCCGACAGCACAGAGACGTTGTTGAGAAAGGTATGATGGAATGTAGCAACAGTGAAATACACATGCATTGGGAAAAATAGTAGTAGAGACCATGTTATGCTATTCTTAATTGTTCATCATGAGCCTTTTACACCTCCTGAGAAGTACATAGTTGTGGCCAGCAAAACAGGCAGATATTGTGCTATAGAGATCCGCCACAGAATTACTTTTTTCCTCTGAAAAGGCAGGAGCTGACAGCACTTAGTGGTATAAGAATGGGTAGCTGGTGGCTACCACTTATTATCAACTATCTGAGTACTGGAAAGTAGGTAATCTTAATTGAAAATATATGCAACTCCATATCTTCATAATTGTGTGTTTGGCCACTTCACAGACCAGAGAAAACAAAAGGCATAAACCTGTCCAGAAGATGGGAGCATGGGAAAGGGTAAAGCAGAAAGCAACTGAGCAAAAATGTTTTTTGTTCCGTAGTGACGTTGTCCAAATGCATAAACTTAAGCAAGGAGTACATAGGATGAAAAGTCGACTAGGTTTTGAATATTCCTTACACATTCACAGAAAAGAAAAAAAGGATGGAAATAATCTTGTCCATATCCTAATCTGGATCAGCTGTACTGTATGTCATTCTTGACTTGCTTAATGTGTAATGATTTCTAGTTCTGGAGCCTCCACAACCTCTCCTGCACTGTCCCTAGTGTCAGGTAGCATTCCTGTGCCTAAACTGTGCTGTATTACTTCCTACCCATCACAAGCATGGGGAACAAGCTATTCCTTCATCATCCCAGGGTCTTTTAGGTATTGCATCAACAGCCTACATGTTACATAAAATCTCTTATATTATCCTCTCTACAGGAATGATGCAGCCTCTGTGTCATAAAGCTGGACTTTTGTGATACCATACACAGAGGAAAGTTATATCTTCCCTGGAGAGTCATGCATGCAAGCCTGCTAAGTTAAAATACTGCATGCTGACTCTGAAACTGTCCTCTTGCTCATGGTGCACTGTTGTATTTGCACTTGTACACATGTGCATGCCATCAGATCTGCTCCCTAGATCACAAATCCAGAACTGTTCTTTGGCTGTCATCCACAAAATTTCTAACTAAAGACAAAATTTGCCCATGAATTTTTCAACCCCAAAGAAAATAAATCATTGACTACTCATCTCCACTGAATTCGTATGAGGCATAAGCAGTAAAGTACAACATGGATGGCTCTGTGGCAAGTCAAGGTGATACAAATGAAGTGGCCATGATCTCACCTCAAGCAGACAAAGTCTTGACATTTCTGACCAAGCTTGCAGTCAGATGACTTTCCCTACCTGCAAGCCTTTGGGTACAGATGGATGCAGGCTTTGCATTTGTCTCAGCTTTCAAGGTGTTGAACTCAAAACAGCCTAGGGACTTGCTTCTCAGAGGACTATGAATTGAACTGAGATAATCAGATGGTGTCTATAGTCTTCAGTGACATGTGACACATTTAAAATTACTCATTGCCTCTGAAAATGTACGTCATAAACTTTTTCTGCATAAATGTCTGCTCTCCATTTTTCTCTTCTTCCTTCTATTGCCACATTAGGTACATATCTGTCTCACCTCCTAAATTACTTTTAAAAGGATGGGAACCTAGTTTTAAAAGCAGAACAGCAATGGATCCCTCCAGATTAGGATTTACTGTTTTTCTTAACTGTTCTCTCTGATTCCTACATTGTGCAAGACCCTGTTGCAGGATGGTTGCCACAAAAAAATACTCTTACACTGATCTTGAAGATGGTGACATTTTAGTTTCTAGAACACAGTGTTTCCATACATCAGATTTGAAAATTTTCCACTTTTTCTAGGTGAGCCACTTGCTCCCTATTTTGGTTAGAATTCATAGAATCACATGGTTGGTTTGGACATTATTTGTGGCTGTGACCCAGAAAGAGGGTACTTGACTTGCCCTAATACCACAGTTGGTTTTAATTTTAAAGTTATCATCATATCCTTACAGCCATTTCTAGATGTATTTCTGGTGAAGGAAGACCAGCCTTTGGTTGCTTGCCAATGGAAACAATGGAAATACCATCTTTTTTTTTTTTTTTTTTTTAAATTTGAGCTGAAGGCAGCCTGATAAAATGCAATTTCTGCAATTTGTTGAATTATTAAACTATGTAGAAATTATTAATCACTCTAAACATGAGAAATAACTCATGGGTTTCTCCTCTTGGTCTCACTCAACTTCAACTGCCCTCTTTGAATTAATCCCCAAAGACAATTATTATTTATATTACAGCAACACCTAGAGGCTCCTACTGATATCAGAACGCTATTGCACAAAATGCTCTACACACCCACAGAAAGGCACGATCCTGTCTTACATTCTGTGGTCCAAATTGGTCAGCAAAAGAAAGATGAGCAGAGGAAACGGTAGGAGCCAAGGCAAAAGACGCACCCACGCTCACACAGGTCATAACGCTGGGATGCACCTTTGGCACCTAAATGTGTACCCAACCATTTCACGATCCTGCTCTAAGAGATCACAGCCAAACCAGATGGACATCAGAGCTGTACTGATGCCAGGAGCCAAGCTGCAGGAACCAGAGTGCCAGGGCTGTCCCCACAGTCACTGGTGGAAGAAAAGCACCTATAGGGCACCCAACGCTATCACTTCCCAGGAGGATTCCTGATTCCAGAGCAGTGGTTGGAGGGAGTGTGAGGAAGGACAGTGGTTTGACAGTGGTTTTGCTTACCAAAATGTATTGCTGTTTAGTCCTGCGGTGTCTGTTGTGGAACCGACCACTGGGTTTGCTTTCTCCTACACCACTTGGGGTTAAAGAGGGCTACAAAATAAGACAAGGTTCGGAAATCACCCAGCAGCGTTTATTTGCTGTTGACTCCAGCCTTTATTAGTGGAGAGAGCTTCAGACTTGAGGCTAAATCACTGGCTGGAGAGGACAGGAGCAGACAAAAGGCAAGGGGTACCACATCCAACCTGCAAGTTGGATGTGTAATGAGGACTATTTGGAAATACTGCAAAGAGCAAACTGATCCTGGTGGCAGTGTCAATAGCCTCCCCTGTGAGCACTAATTATATTATAATGAAAACAGACTAACACAAAACTAAAGCACAGAAACATACATTTAAGATCTGGCCAGATGCCAGCGTGCCTGAGGCACATTCTTCATACCAGCTGAGTTATGATACTGTGTTATTTGTTTTGCTGGAGCACTCATGAGCACTAGTCATCAACCCACATCCTCCATGGTTCAAGCTGTAAAAATACAGACGGCCAGCACATCACCCACCCCAGAAGAGCTCACACTGCACGTGTGAGATCAAAGGGGTATAGACAGCCTAAGATCAGGTATCCATGATCCAGCTATCGTCAAGGCAGAGAATTTTGAAAGGTGGTTTTGAGGGAGAGCAGTGTGACTTTAGTGATGTTTCCAGTTAGATTGTCATTAAGGAGGAATATAGATTTTTTAGTTATTTCCCCTTCTGCTTGCAATCCTCTTACTCCATACCTACCAGGTGAAATGTTCCAAATGTTACAAATATATTGCAATCTATTATAAAGAAACAGGTCATCAAGACAAGCATCAATAGCTGCTTGGGAGCAAACAAGAACATTAGAATCAACACATCAGGCCCTTGCTTGATGCTTCAAGTTCATGTAATAGCACCTTCCATTTCCTGGGTAGCAAGTATTTGCTAATGATACCTTAGCAATTCACAAAATAGCAAGGAAGAGGAGAACCCCTATTTTATTTCTGACAGATCAGATGATGCTGAAGGGAGTGGGGGGCATGGGGCCAGAGCCACATGGAGGGGATTTGTATGCAATGGGAATAAATCTGTAAAAATGTGTAAGTGGAGCTGCAGAAGGAAATCTGCAGCCGCCTGAGCCAGGCGGTTGAATGGCAGAGAGGATGGAGGCTATTTGAATACTGATGTGGCCCTCACTTTCTTCCATTTCCATTAATGACATGCTCATCAAGGGCAAACAATGGGACCGGCTGCCTGCGCCTGTCACACTGTGTGGGTGCTGGGAATGCCAGGCTGTCATCCTGGGGCTGCATTTAGAGACCTGCACGCTAATAAGAAGTGCTCTGTGCCGTCAATGCAGACAGGTGCTTCCGAGGCTGGGACATGCTCCATTCCCTTCCCCTGAAACCCTCCTCTCCCGGCGCCTTGACAGACACCATGAAATGCACAAATTAACAGCCCCATCATGTTGGGCTGCTGCTGCCTGCGGTGAAAGCAGAAAATCAAGTTGTCACCCAGGGTGCAGTGATAAAGCCACAGCCTCATTTCTCTGTTGGTGCCCTATAATAGCAAATGCCAGACAGCTGGATGGATTGGGAGGTTTTAGATTAGGGTCCTGATGCACTTTGGACACTAAATTAGCAGTTGCTGTTTTCACGCAGAATATTTGTGTGCAAAGCAAACATCTGGAGAAGGCAAAGTCTCCAGGGTCGGATATTCGATGCTTCTTTCCTTCTAATGAAGTAGAAATAACAGAAGTTACACATCTTTGAAAAAAATTTCCCCCATCAATGAAAAAGCAAAAACACTTCTGGATTTGCCTTCAGAGACCTTCCCAGCAAATGCACAAGACTGCGTTTGCGTTTGCATTTGCCCATGGCCAAACTGAAGAAGACTCTCAAACCAAGACAAGATCATAATTTTACAACAAAGGTGGCTGGAGGAAAGTCACAGCAAGTCTTTCTGGGAAGACAAAGGAGAGAGTGCACTCTCCAAAGGCATTTATTTCCATAGCACAGCATTCCTCTTTGGCAGTGGGCTCTTCCCACAGCCATCCAAGACCCACTGCACTAAGAGGATTTAGCCATTTTCATGCAAGAGTAGCTCAGCCAGAGGTAAGAACTGATGTCCAGAGCTCAGAATCCAAAGCGGGGCCAAAGCTATCCTGGCACTCCAATTGCCTCCTAACAAAGGCAGGTACTCAGGCTTCTGAAGGGAACACAGAGCCAAAACGGAACCAAAGAAAGATACTGATGAGGAAAGTGACAGTGATAGAGCCCGACCACACAGGCCTTCACCTCACAGCAGGTGCTGCACCAGCGATAAGGAACAGAGGGGCCTGAGCCCTTCAGACTCCAAGGAGTTTAATGACATAACGGCCTGAGAACTTCAACATAAAACAGGAAGAGCAACTAACGAAACTTACAACATAAAACCCCCCTCCTGTCATTTTTATAGTAATAGTAAAACACTTTATTGAATTTATGAGCTACATAATGACTATGAAGAATGTAACTTGAATTAGAACCAACTCAGAAGTATAATATCAACTATAAACCCTTTTCTATTACCCCATCTCTTTATCATCATCCTATCTGCCTCTTTTTAAACCAAGGAATATTGCGTCTTCAAAATTTAGTCTGAGATCCATCTCATGACTTCTCAATAAATCAAGCAAAACCCAAGCATCTGTAATGGCCACGGGGCCAAAGCTCAAGGTATGGCCTAGGAACAGATTTTATAGATAGATTTAAGAAATCATTGAAAAACCAAAAAAAAAAAAAAGCAGACATTTCTGTGAAGTTGTGCCTGGGAAGGTGCAGGGGAATGTCCTGAGGGTTTGACTGTGAGGCTGCATAGCAAGGTGCAGCATGACATTATCAGACCATTCAGAGCGCAAAATGCAAGTCATCAGCACAGACCGTCAAAATAAAAGCACAAACCCAGGACGCACCCCTGTGCAGGGAGCCAACAAGTCCATTTAGGAGCAGGCGCATTAGCAGGACTTTGAAGCACCCTCTCATGAGTCCTTTCAGTCCCAGGGTTTTGACATGAACGATAAAATCTGTGCAAAGCCAGAGAAAGCACTGAGGGGCTGTTTATATCCAGATCCATTATTTTTGCAGAGAAGTTTGTAAATGAATGATTGTGGGGGAGGGAAATGTACATAACACAGCTAAAGCAGCATGTTTTACTGTGTTTTCTGATTCCATTTTACTCCTTTAGTCTCTCTGGTCCCCAAGGATTTTTCTGAAGGGGCGATAAAATAAAATGGGTGAAACAAAGCCATAAGCCAGTTAAGTCTGAAAGACATGTCATCTCATCTAAAAAGAAGAAACGGACCATTTCCATGCCTAGGGCTGACAGCAACGCCTGAGCTAGCAATAGTGCTATTCCATTTGATTTATAGAATAATGGGGTGACAAATGATGACAAAAATAAACTTTTACTGCAGTGAACTGCTCCTTTATTTATGAAATTTGGCCAAGTAGTGAAATCTTTTATCTGCAAGTTGTAACATGGAGTGGAAACGAGCGATTATGGTGTGGTAATAGTAATCCAGTGATGGAGGCCGAGTCAGTTGGAAATGGATTGAGGTAAAATAACTACCGCACCATGATAAATGTGAACAGCGCTTTGCTGACAGATGATCTAACAGGTGTTCATAACAACTATATAAGAGGATTTATTTATGACTAGCCACAGCCGCAGCACTGTAAATCAACTCCAGCAGCTGCACACCGCTGAAACCAAGTCCCTGATGGAGGAACAGTGCAAGAACCCAAAAGAACACAATTCACACCAGAATTTTAATCATCAAATAACATGGTTTTTTTAAGCAATTAGACCACAGTGCAGAAATCAGAATGACTTTCAATTACACGAAGCTGAGCCACCAACTAACTTTGTCCAAACCCAGACATGGCAGATACCCACAGATCTGGCTGGAGAAGTTTCCTTTGGGCACAGTGTCAGAGAGGTGCCCCCTTTTTTTTTTTTTTTTTTTCCCTGATAAAAGAAGCAACTTTGGTACTGTTCTGGCATGGTGATGAGACAGAAAATGCAAGAGGAAGGGAAGGGGCTCCTCTCACAGCCTCACCAGAGTGTACTCCCTCTTAGCTGTGCCGAATCCAAACGTCTGGAGGGCTGCACTTCAAGACCCATCAGTGAAATGATCTGAGCACCAAAACCAACCCCAAAACCCACTAAAACACTGCAGTCTCACAGAAAAGCTTATGACGTCTTTACACCCAAATTATCCTGCTGGTTTGCTTTAGAGCATGGATCTACAAACATTTGAAGAAACCATCTGAGGGAGGAATTAACAGTACCAAGTGGGACAGATACCTGCTTTTTGCCAGAAGTGGAAAAAACAATCTAAAAAGTAAACAAATGGGTTATTCTTTCATCTCTTTTACCTCCTTCACAACCGATCTTTTAGAATCATATAGAATACCATTTACTTTCCAAACAGGATTCAGCAAGTGCTGGTGTGCTGTGCATTGCTGGTGCACACCCAGAGTGCAACAAAATGCCTAAACATCATCAAAGAAATACACAAAATCAGGGCAAAGCAAAATGAAAGGAAACAAATACTGCAGGATCAAACTATTCTGTGTGTGAAACACCATCTGCAAAGAGAGGGAAGTGTCTCCTGCAGCGAGGTACATTACGCACAAGCCTCCAGGCACCGTTTCGGGGAAGACGCAAGGGTCTGCAGTGCCCTGGGCAGAGCCAGCCGCCCCTTGTGAAGCTGCAGCCCTGGTGTGCGCTCACACCGGCCTGCTCAGGGTCGCTGGGAGTGGAGGCTGTCACAGCACAGAGGCCTCACACCCAGGCAAAACCTCCTGGGACGGCGGAGGCGCCTCAGCCCACACCTCCCCTCCGCTTGGGATTTAATTACAAACCTCTGTTAAAGCTGCAGCCCTTCCAGGAGGCCTGCAGAGGACTCCTACCTCTACAGACTGGGGAAGGGGGCTGGCTGCCTCTTCTCTAGCCTGCCTGTCTTCCTCCTTCGCCCAGGCAGGCTGCAGCATCCAGGTGCCTCTCTGGCACCCCAGCCGGGTGGCTGCAGGGTGGGCAGAGGCCGCTCCACCCGTCCTGTGAAGCCACAGCTACCAGGCCTCAACCCGAGGGGTGCCTGTCGCTGCTGCTGCCTGCCAGCCTCCCTGGCTGCCTAGGCCTCAAAGCCCTGTGAACACGGATGGCCTGTGGCTGCTGGTGGTGCTTGGAGGTGGCAAAGGGCAGCTCTTTTGGTCAGATGTGATGTGCTGCAGAAGGAGAAGAGCCAACACTGCCTTGCCCAAGCCTCTTGCTCTCAATGTGCTTCCCTTGCCCACTCTGCTCCAGCTGCTGGACTCGAGGTGCTGCCGTGAGCCCGAGCTGGTGGATGTCCCATGGTCCAAGACAAGGCTGAAGTTTTGCAGGGCAGCTGGAAGCACCAGGGTGCTCCCTCGCTTTTACCAACCATCTCCCTCACACACCTGCCATTTGCCATGGCTAGTGGCTGAATGGCTACCAGTCACGGCTGGTGCAAGAGGAGGCCTTTCACCACCTTTCTGCCGCCCATCCAGAGTCCATCAGCATTTTTACAGGGTGGGAGGGTGAGAAGGATCTGAGTGCACCAACAACTCTTCCTCTGTCTTGAAGGAGCAAGTTGTTTTTGCAAGGCTTAGTCTAAATCCTTCTCATCAAGGAGAAAAACACAGGTCTGAGTTGAGCCAAAGGCGGGAATGGAGGTGTGTATGGTGACTCACAGCATAAAATGGTGCACCATTAAACGGTGCTAAGTTGCCGCCCGCTTCCCTCTCCTCTAAAAGCCACAACTGGGAAGGTGTGCAAAGGAGACAAGTTGCCAGGAGCAGGGTGAGAGCAGGCGGGGACCTGGAGAGAAGTGGAGAAGCACATTTCCACATTTCAAAGTGGAAATGAGAAAAATTAATTTTTGTCCTCTCTCCTGTATGTGCACAATGGGAAAAAGGAGTTCAGAATAATTCTATGTGTAAAGATACGTGTATATGCACCAGAATGTACATGTGGATTTAAGTGGATCAGGATTTGGGGCAGTACAGTCATATCATGGGCTCAGAGTTACCAGCCACTGAAGAGGAGTTCACCTTGTACCTTCTGAAACAAGACCAGCTAGCTGTGGGACTGGAAATGCAGTGGTGTTCACCATCTCCTTCTCTTCCAAACAGGTTCAGTGGACTGTACTACATTAAGCACAAGTATACTGGGTAAGAGGAAAATAACCTGAATAGAAGTATTGCTTTTATCAGGGTTGTGCACAAAGGCTCTGATCAGAAATTAAACCACACTACGCAAATAGAACAGTCTGGTGTCTGCACCACAAAACATTTACTATAACATGTGAGTGTTATAAAAACACATGCTTTATGATAAAACAGACAAAAACATGGGGAAGGGGAGGGAGACAAACTGACGGAAAATGAAGGGAACAGATTCCAATCCTCATATGTTTGTTTCAGGCACAAACTGAAAGTCATATGAGGGCTTAGGAGGGTTCAACTTACATGTACATTGCTTACCAGAATCTTTGTTAGGGCCTTTACGTGCTAACTTAAAATTATTCAAGCATAAAAGATATTGTATGCAAAACTAGACAGTTCAGTAATTGCATATTTTAAAAAAAAAAAGAATTAATACAAATTATAGTAATGGACCATTGCAAAACAAAGTGTGCAAAAGGATTTCATCCTGTCACCAAATATGCCTAAGCCTCAGATCAAGAGTATTTAGAGCCCTTATGGGTTTTTTTTGTATCCTATCCAATACATATCTGTGTATTTCTTTGCTAATGTACCTTTCCAGTTTTGTTCCACGTCTAGTAAACATCATACTATCTTGTGACAGCAGATGACCAGAGCTTAAGTACATGTTGTGATTAAAAATGGAAAAAAAAAGTTAATTCCTTCCTCCAATTTATATATTTTGCTTTAGAAATGTTACAGAAAGCCACCTTGTTAGTAGAAAAGATCACCAGGAAAGCCCAATTTGTCTTTTCTATGTAATTCATTATTTCATATACTGTATCATGTTCCTGCTCTAAAAACACTTTCATTATTTCCACTATCCTTTCACACAGTATCCTATTTATAGCTTCCATTATTTTGTTCCTAGCTCTAGATTAACTTCTATTTCTGCTATTTTTCTTTAGAAATTATTTAGTAGAATTAAAGCAGAGTATGCAGGAAAAAATATATTGTCCTTTTATACAACATCATAAAATGTGAAAGGAAAATAAAAGGAAGAAAAATTGTTATTTTTGCTGTCATGCATCAAGCCTATGTTTATATTCTACCATCCATAGTAACATAACAACTCTTCCCCATACCCTATGCTTTCCAAATTGTTTGAGTTATTTCAGAATAACTGAATTTGAAAATTCAGTTATTTAAAAAAAGAATCCCTTCCTCTTCATGAAGGGGAATATCTGTGTGTGTGAAACAACTAGGAAGCAAAAAAGAGGTAAATTGTCAGTCTCCCACTATACAGAAATTTGGTCATCTGTTTGCCCTTGCTCTTGTTACCTAATTCTTTAATCCATCATTACCAGCATCAGTTTTAAAGTTTGGACTAGATCACAATAAATTTGGAGTATCTCTGAGTTTTACTTACCTTGGACATGAGTCAATTAAACAGTTAATAAAATTATACCAAATTTCCCATTTATGATAATGTATTTCAGTTCGTAGTTGTTACTGGTTTTCCTGTTTCTGCAGGTTACAAGGCATTTGAACCCTTTGCAATTTAACTAATTAACCCTCCCCTCCCGCTCCCTAAACTAGACCTTGATACAATTCTCTAACCATCTTAGCAAATCCCACCTCACCAATCCAGCACTACTGTGCTTTAGCCTTGATCCCACGCCCCAAGTCGCACATGCAGGTACGTTCCAAGCCTGCCCAGGTCTAGATTCTCGCCAAAGCTGAGTGGTTCTCAGTGCGCAGCTCCTAAGTGAAAAACCTGCCCACGGAGGCAGGAGCTGCTGCTACCTGGCACAAACAAATCACGGAAGTGAATTCTGGATTGCAGTTTAGACTAGTCATCTACTGCATATCCTAATAACCTTTAATATGCCTCTATAAATGATGGAAAATATGGAAGTGAATAAAAATTATATATAGCAAAACCAAGAAATTGTTGTTAACTACTGCTAACTGTCTGAATTATGACAGAGTACAACTTCCACTAATAATGTAAGAATGTACATGTGCTCATGTTTAGGTTCTTGAAGAGCTGAGTTTTACTGCATGCAGAGATATTTTACTATTTAAATATCTGTCTTTAAAGAAAGTTTTTCGCCCTATTACTATTTGAGGAAGGCAGCATAAATTTTCAAATCACACCATCAGCCCAGATACCTGCATCAAGAGTTATTGAACCACTGGACCAATTCAGAAAGTGTTGAAAAATGTAATTTAATCCAGGGACTCTGCAAATATCCTTACTATACACATGTTTCTGTGCTTCACTATTAAAGTGTATCAAGTACTCTAGGGAGGCAGAAATTACTCAGCAATGTGTGTGACTTACACAGCATTAATATGCTTTCCTTTGATTTACACTGTGGTACAAGAAACAATTCTTGTTTATTTTCTCCTTTACAAACATGGCTGAACGTTTTGCAGTTCAGTCTCTTCTCAGGAAGCGTAGTTCTGTACCTTTCCCTCACCACCTTCTCACTGACTCTTAATATCAAACACCATCTACATCAATCTGCATTTTCTCTGAGATAACAGTATTTTCTACAATGAATCATTTTTTATCTGTTGGAATAAGTTTTACATCACCCTTGAAAACTGTTAATTCAAGAAAAAGCTTATTGTAGGATTAGGTCTTCAGAAAATAATGTGTTGATTAAGAACATGTACATTTCTGTTAGGGGCATAAGATTCTTGTTTCTTTGTCTGAGAAGTACCAGTATATTTTAGGTGCTAGCAAAATCTAGAACTAAATTTCTCACAGAAGTGTAACTTAAATACCTAAAAAACCAACCCCTCCTTAGAATTTGCCTTATAAACTCTGCCATGCGTTGGAGCTACCTTTTAGTTCTATCAAATTTCAGTAGAAAATTCTAGAAGAATTTTCCAGTGTGCAGTAATGCAACATTTCTGATGAAGCACTATTTCCTGTCATCCATAAAGCTAAACAAAACAGCACCACTTAGTCAGCATCAAAGAACCATGCAAGGGTCCTGCTAACAGAGCAAGGGTACAGTTATCCAAACATCTTCTCTGTGTCATGAAAACATCTGTAGGAGAGCCATGAGTTACTAGGAAAAGCCATGTTGGAAGTAAGGAGAAAACTGATATGAAATGACAAAGCTCAGCTTCTTCAGTCCTACCATGTAACCAGAATGTGAAAAGAAGGTCAAAATCAGTGACACTACAGGCAGAAAACTGGGTGCAACAAAGGCTGCATGGCTGTTGGGTCTTCTCAGCCCTAGTTGGTAATTTATCTTTGTCTTGAGCTGTGGTTTATACCAGGTGGGAGAAGCTTTAATCTCAGTTTACAAAAGGAATTTGAAGCAAAAAATCTGAATAATTTATTAATCTAAATGACAGTATTTGCCACAATTAGTCTAATAATCAGTATTTCATATAATACTAATTTCTAATAATTCATTCAGTATTTTATTATTTTATGGGCCAATTTGAAAATAAGCAGTTACTGGCTTTGTTTATTAACAAAAATGTAACCGCAAAGCGGAAAATTACAATAGGAGCACAAACACTGGCTACTTTCACAAGAACAGTTTGCTGATGCATATGTAGTGTCTAGTCTTGCTCGTATTTACTTTAATTAACCAGTTACATACAATACTGGTGATCATTGTTATCTGTTCTCTACCAAAAAAAGAAAGAGGGAGCCTCTGCACACAGCACTACTTTATTGGCACCTTAACAGAAATATTTGAGAAAATGGCAGTAGATGGGAACAATGTTCTTAATAGATGAGTGCAGGTTAACAGGCATTTCCAGAAAGCAAACACTGTTTTACTGTACCTATTGTATTTCTACATTTATGCAACAAAACCTCTCTGAACCACGTAGTTCTTGTATGTGTTGCTGGATCCTACCTGCCATTTTAACTCCATTTTCAAGCAGTGTGATTTCCCTTAAGCTTTATTATCTAATATTTGTCCACTACAGTGGGGAAGACCAATGGGGAAGAAAGGTAGCGAGGGAAGGGAGTAGAGGGGGAAGGACTAGGGTAGAATAAATGGGAAATACATTTAAAAGCACAGATAACTGACAGTAAAATATATGTTCTTTGGTTAGCAAGCAGGAAAAAAGGAAAGGACTTGCATACATGATAGATACACACTAGCATTCTAAAGCAGAAGACAAGAATGTCAAGAGTGTATTCTTCCCCCACTGCCAGATGGAAGGGCTATTATTATAAATGAAAGGCAGCAGTAGTGGATGCCAGGCACTTTTGTTGTGTGCCAGATTCTGAAGTCCAGATGTAAGCAGGTTACCCCTGGGACAGGACAGGCTTCAGCTCCCGCAGCAGAACAGAACCAATCACGGTTTTCTCGGTGTTTATGATGAGCTGTGCTGTAGAGCTCTCCTTCAGCTCCACTGTGACTAGCATCAGTGACCCACTGTGCACAGTCTTAGCTGCAAACCTGGAGGAGGAAGGAAAAATAAAAAATAAAAATTAAAAATCACTGAGGATCTTAAGGTCAAAGACTGTTAATATTTCTTTCTGCAAAAGTTAAATGAGTTCAAATATAATTAAATGCCTCCAATTTCATTAATGTATTTCAGGGGATAAACCATAAAAGCCTCCATAAATTCTTCAGAAAGAATTTGTTCAGCATTGTGTAAATATTTTTGCATTTAAGAAAGAAAAAAGTATTGTGCAAAATTGTGTATTTAATAGTACAAACTAAACTCTATTTAAATAAAATTTTAATGTAAATTCTGATTCTTCAGTTAATCTATGATACTTGATCACATCAGCAACTTGAATTCAGCCCTATGAAGTTTTCCGTGGGTAACTATCACTATTTGGTGCCCCAAAGAAAATGCAACTATGGTAAACATAGCAGAACACTTCCAAAAAGCCGAACTGTTGTACTTTCGGAAAAGTGCATCCTCCTGCTATCCTGGGAACTAATTTAAACTAAAAATAGTCAAAGTTCTAAACATCCAACATGATCATTTGAAATGATGCTAACAGCAAGACACCAAACCATTCTGTGAATTTATCTCCAGAATATTTAATCATTAAAATGTGTTAAATATTTCTAAGTATTTTATAATTATTAAAAATCCTACCAAACAAATAATAAACCCCCCCAACCAATCAGATAAACAAAAGTTATGACTAATGCACCATTACTAAATTCCAAGACATGAAGAACCTACTAATTACATGGAATTAAAAGCAAAACTAGTCTTTTAAGCACCACAATTGACTGAAAAGCCATTTTAGGCACAATGAACTTCTGTCAATCCTGTTAATTCATTCTGCACGCATAGCCAGGCCCAAGAGACGGCAAGGAAGAGGATGGCAACAGCCTCGTCTTCCATCTTCCACAAGGCGCACACCATGCTTTTTTTGGCCTCCCCCCACCCCTGGTTACTCGACAACAACAAAGTTGCTGCACATGGGCTTTTGAAAACACTAACAAGTGTAGAGCAGGTCTGTGACCCAGTCTGACCCCACTTTGCAGGGCCAGTCTCCTCTCCTCTTTCTGAATGACACGTGTCTGAATCAGAGCCATCTGCCTCAATTTGCGCAACATCTTCAGCCACAATAGGACCCAGTTAGCCCTGACAACAGCTCACAATACAGAAAAATCAAACTGCTGGGCTGACAGCACGCTGTGGGCTATTCAAGAGCAAACCAACTGGTCAGTGTCTCATGTCTGACAATTAGCACGGGCCTTGCAAAGCGCCTACCCAAGCCCTTGGGGATCTGTTTAATTACCATCAACATAAAGGATGGAGTTTATCAGGAGATACTCAAAAAACTTCACTCCAGACTTAATTAAAATATTAGCCACTTAAGCAGGAAGCAGGTTCTCTTTAAACGAGAACTAATTTCTGTCTTTTTTCTTTTTAAACTAGGTATATCAAAATCTCATAACACATTATACTAATTAAGGAAACATGGGGCACTTCTGTAATGTCACCCATCACAGGTCAATCTATTTCTTTTGTCCGGATTCTAGATACATTCAAAGACCTCTCTCCTTAATAGAAGGTTCTAAAACAATGTTACTACTACAAAAAATATCTACTTAGCTAGTTACATCAATAATTCCATCTATTTGCACTGCGATGTACAAGATCACTATTTCTCTTGTTGATTTTGACAGGCGGGTAATTATAGAAACAATAGTCTTATTAGTCATTTTATTTACTTAACAGTTGTGCCTTGGGACAACACAGAGGCAGATTATGTCTGAGTATGCACATAAATAGGTTGGTAGTTGGCACTCCTGCTGTGCTTCATAGCCCCGAGGCTTGATTTTACTCCCTTTTATTAAAACCTGAAAGTGATACAAAGCCAGTGTTCTGCAAAAGCCAAGGTAGCCCGAAGCATCAGGGATGAGTTTTGCACTGATGTTTTCACATGTGGACTTCCAAAATCACATAGGGGATCAATAGTACTTTTCCATACCTCTGAACAAAACATGTAAAATCAATAAAATTTGCGTTTGTTTGTGGTTTGCAAGGCGCAAAGGGTTTGATACTTGGATAATTTTACATAAAGTGCTAGTATGCATAACTAGCAGTGGCTAATCGGTTTGTATCAATGGTCACCGATCTGGAATCGCTTAGAGAAAAAACAATTGTTACAGAATGGGATGACTGACTTCACCATTTAAAAAGGGTGTATAGACGAACAACCACACAATGGGTTTACCACTGCTTTTGAACTTTGGAAATCGAAATATTTTCATTATATAGGGAAGATAATTTCATTTCTAAAGACAGTTATAACTACGCTTACATGATCTGTGAAACTGAATACAGTTACAAAAGGGTGAAGCAGTTGACTTTTGGCTAGAAGACACTAGTAGTAAAACTCATTTTCTAGTTATTCAGATGTTTTAAATATACCATAATTGAAGGATTTCGTTATTAGCAGTTTTTTTACTAAGTACATGTTACTGCATTTATATGATTACTCTTATCATAAGCCCACGTGGATTTTCCAGAATGTGTCTTGTGCTCAACTAAATACTTAGACTAGAAAGTAATTTAAAAAAATCTTTCAGCAGCAAAAATTAATCATTGTATATAGTAGGTATATTCTATGTATTCTTTGCAAGATATTTCTATTTTCCCCACAAAGTCAGTAATGATTTTTTACTTTTTCTGAAAGTTGATACTGCCTTAAAGATTAGAATTTTAATTTTAAAAAATATTGGAAAAAGATAATAAATCAATCAGAGTTCACAGACTGAAATAAGCCCTGCAAACTGCACTTCAGTACATTAAAATCTAGCTTGTAAATTGGTTGTTTGTAGGTCCAAAAGAAATAACTTGTCCTATGGACAACCCTTAACATAAGACATTATATTATGAGCATGGTTGCAACCAAGGATGCATCAGTGAATATAAAATAAAAGAAAGTAAATGAGAAGAGCATTCAGAAAACAGAACCAAATATTTACTAATAGTTATAAGATGGCTGTTTCTGCTATAATGTAGCTATTTTCTAGTTTTATTTCTGTGATAATATTAATTCTAAATCTGATTTCACATAATTAAAAACACTCAGGAAGATATGCAGCTGTTAATACTTTTCCCATTTAAAAAAGCCTAGACAGATTAGAAATATAACATTTTTTTTTAATTTAAAAAGAACGTTAGATATTCTGAGGCTTTGTGACGTACAAAAAAAAAAGAGGAGTTCATAGATTATTTTTACATAAATATAGTACCTGTCAGCAGGGAAGGAAATATATATTAAGAATCAAGTCTAAATCAACATCAATAAAGTGCTGTATATTTTTAAAAAGTCATTCAGTCTCTCAAGAGTTAAAAAACAAGTACGTATTCTTGGTAATTTTCCATAAAAAATGGAAATGTTAATGATTATCACACAGAAATATTTTATTTATAGTCGATATAAACAGAAAACATAAAGAATCAGATACTACAATGTGTCAGCATTTGCCACATGCTAGCTTTTTAATGATGACTAGCTTAATTACAGACTAGCAGTTATTTTCCCTTTATTTGAAGACAGAAGATAGCTACAATATACAGAAGAGACATTTTTATAAGGAAAGGTTATGAAAATTCCGCACCAGTAAATAGACAGCAACAGAGTAACTCAAAATCTGCTCTTTAAAATTGAACATTTGAGAAAGTAAATTTCGACCGGAACACTCACTATTTGTACATTTGTTTACAGCAGAGCAGGGTTTGTTATGCATAATTGAAGAGCACTAAAACACACATTCTCTCCTGTTGGGCACTCTTCTTCCTCTTTGATTTTTCTATTCAAGCTAAATATTCTTCTTTTTCTCTTCTACTGCCTACCAGAAACAGTGACAATGGCCCATGGAGGCTAAAACTTTTATTTTTTTTCTGTCCACTCTTTCTTTAAATCTTGTACATGAAGCCTTCAATTACTGCCTGCTGAAGCAGACAGAATCCTATTAGTAAGAAAGACGATCAGAAGATGCAATGCCCTGCCCTAGCTGTAGAAAAATAATTAGTTCAAAGTTGACAAATGTGTAATCAAGTTATGCAATGAATATATTCAAAGGGTAAAAAAAAATTACTGCTGTGAATTAGTGTTCAATTTGTAAATATAAAATGAGCAACTACGAAGTATCTTCCAGTGTATCAGTTGGACAATAAAAATATTTATATTTTCAGTACTCTGAATCTTCACCTTACTCTGATAAATTCTATTTATACATCTATGTAGGTTTGACTTTATAATTAACATTTCACCTCAAAATTGGCTAAATTACTAATTACTTGTATTTGTTCTCTGAGTATCACTTAGAACATGAAGCAGTAGTATTTGGAATAACATTGCTAAGTATGAGTTCTGACCTGGGGATAGAGTAAGCTTAATACTAAAACATAAGCAGAAATACACTCACAAAAAGAAGGATCTGTTTCTTAACCTGATGATTTTAACCTCTCAGAAAAAAAAACCTTGTTCACTATTGGTTATTAATAATAAAATTTTATTAATATTTTCCTTAAAAATAATATTATGCTAATTGGATGTTTTATTTTTTCCAGTACATTTCTTGCTATTTTAACACTATCTTAAAATAAATTGTTCAAAATACCTACTTCATTACCATAATGACATTATTTTCAATATTAACTATTTTGGGGTTTAATAAAATAATGAAATTGTAAAATAAATTGCAAACAAATCTGTACTATATTTTTACCATTTTCAGTTCTATTGCTAAAATAGATTTTGAGTTTCTCCTCAGTTGCCAGTGAGCAGTTGCACTGTACTTCTAACAAAAATGCAGGAATGCAAGTGAGTCTTCTGAACTTACTGTCCAGTACATAGCACTACTCCACACCTTCAAAAAGATGCTGCATGAACTTTTTATCATCCTCCAAGTTTACTTTTAGTTAAAAAATTTCAGCATTTTTATATGTAGGTATTTATATCTCCTCCTCAAAACTTCATTAAGCTAAAAGCTTGAATCAAAGGTTTGGTCCTCATACCTAGAAAATTATATTTGTAACAGTCCATCTATTTTGTTTTCTCATCTAGTCTATTACTTTTATTTTACTTAAAGAATCAGGTATGTAATATGATAACTATTTGACATACAGTCCATTTTTAAAACAGGCTATAAATTCTAATTTGCAGAAAAATTATTTAATTCCAAAAACATAAGTTACCTTACATAAATATATTAAAACATTGAACTTGGTCAGAGATCTTTCAAATCAAAGATATTCTTCTGTTCAGTTAGTTTTTAAAGTGTTACATGTTTTCTGTTTAAACAACTGGCTCAGAAGGTTCCTGTTTGTTTTTCAAAGAAAATGCTGCACGTATTTTTTGCTTTACAGCATTCAGATAAAAAAGCAGTGCTGTCCTCTAGCGGACAGCAAATAAGCTAGGCTAGGACAATCTATTTTGATTAACCTCATATCTAAAATGACTCACTCATATACTTCAACATTAAGCTCAAATTTAATTTCTTCAAGTTATTTTTAAATTTTGCAATCCACATGCAAGCTCCTTCAATACAATAATATATTTAAAATGTTAAGGTTCTTAAAATGATGGTGTAGAAAGACATTATCTTGATCAAGTATTTTGTGCTAGTTAATAAAAATCTTCATATGCTGGTACTATGTGAAGACTGAATCAATACATATAGGGCCCTTTTGTTGGCAGGAAGAAAATGTCAAGGTTTTGGAACACTAGGATTTGATTAAGAAATTAAGGAATATCTAGTAGAAACTACTGAATGAGTACTTTCATATTTAAAAATTTCAGTTTTCATTTTCTCTAGGAATAAAAGTATTTACTGGCTGACAAAAGAAATATAAATGGTTGGCCTAGCTGGGCTTTTTTAAATAAAAAGCTAGTATTACTTCTATCATAAATCAAGAAAACATTAAGAGTTTGCAACTTCTGGCTACAGTGAAGGCTGAAATATTGTGGACATGGATATACTATTCTACTAATTCTGTCTCCTACAGGTAAAGGCTACCACAGAAACTGTTTTGCATAGAGTATTTAGATCTTTAATTAATTTCTACTTGAGAAATTAGGAAGCAGAATCAAGGTTGCATGTCTATTATAAGTTTATTTACTCAGCTATTCACTGCAGCTCTCTAGAAGAGTAGAAAAAGATGACTGAGCCCCACAGCTAAGGAACCACAGAAGCAGAACATTCCACATAACTGCATCAAAGGAGCTACTGCCAGAGGTAGATTTCACTTCATTTGAGATCTCCGACAGGCCACTTGCTTAGTAAAAAATCTTAAGAAAGATTTCTGTGTGCACAGAGAGCAGAAAAGGTTTTTTTAAAAAGTCTTCCTGGATTTATAAGACCTGTTTGTCAACTACTAAGAACGTATGTTTGGATTCAAATAGAATAACTAAAACCAATTTATAATTATCAGAAATTTCTACACTGTGTTTATCCTCAACAGACGAGTTTTCTTTCTGACATGCTGGAAGCAGATGCAGCTGTTAGTTACGGTAAGCTGATGGAGTCTGATCACCAACTTTCTTGCCTGAGAATTCTTCCAAATTTAGTACAAATTGGAAGACGACACACACAGAGACATTTTCAAGGTACATCCCTTTAAATGGGGTTTTGTTCAATACAAACCTACCTATATACATGCACAATTGCATACTTTTTGTCCCCACATTAAGTGTTGCTGGATTAAAAAGATGCAGGGAGGATAACTGGTTACTAAGCACGCCATTCTCTGATAATCAAAATTGTCTCTAAACAAAACCCTCTTTCCTTTGAGAATCAGTCTGCCAATATACTATAAATGGGACATGACAGGTTGCAAAATGATAAAAAGAGATGAATACAACCAGACTGTCAGGCTGATGCATGGGGTGGGGAATAAAGGCTAGTGAAAAACAAGTGTTGATCCTTGGATTTCAGTTTTTAAAGTATTTTATGCAAGTTTCTATACTGAGTCTAGTTGCTTTCATGTTCTTCAGGATTTCAGTGCTGATCAATTGCAGTGTGCTTACTGTCATATTACACAATTTATACAGTATGCTTTTGATTTTGCTACAGGATAATAATGCAAACTTCCAAAATAAAGGTGGAAGATATTTTACATCTTGTTCAATACTTGCTTATTCACAGAATCACATAGGTCAGGGGTATGCTAAACAATGATGGGTAAATACAGCAAGCTCCGAACAAACTGGCATATCTATATGGTGCAGTCAACTCTCCGTAAAAGTACAGGTCCCAGAAGCAGGGTAGTCACTGCATGCAATGCTGTGCTTGAGCTAGTTAGATCTGTCCCAGCAATGAGCAGAAGTGCTGTTTTGTGCTTCTTGTTTAAAAGCTAGCTTGTTTGCTATGAATTCAGGTGTCTGCTATGACAACATGCTAAGAGATGGCTATTAGAATGATCACTTTCATGACTGTAATGGAGAAGGATATTAAACTTGTTATTTCAAAATGTGAAATGGCTGTTCTGAAGCAGATTAGGGCTTCAGTGTTGAAAGAAGTTGAGGTTTGATTTTCTCGAAAACCTCAGACTGTCCCATACTGGGTTCCTGAAATTACAGATTTGACCATCTCAAATTAGACGACTGAAATTAATGCTGTCATGTGTCTCAGTGTGCTAGTTCATTGTAATGAACTGCAGAATAGAGATATGTAGATGACACCATGCTCATGTTCTGAGCCAACTATTTCCTGTTGCTAATTGTGGATTCTTTCCAAAATACAATAGCAGCAACAGACTAGTTCAATGGTCTTTTAAAGTAGTTGATGTTGACTAAAATTTGTTTTCATATCCACCCAGATTGGTTCAGACTTTTATCTCACAGACTGATTGGGCAACGTGCAAGTAGGGTCTTCAAGAATGAAAAATGTTGAGAACGTGCTCTGCCTTGCATCACTTTGTAGAGACATGGTCGTTGAGGGAAACAATCTAGTAGAGTACAATGCATCCTGTTTAAGAAATGCTTCAGGAAGTGGAAGGCAGAGAGGTAAGCAGTTCAAGAAGGTCCGATTCTCCATCCCATTACACATTATATTCTCACATCAATGGAATCACACAAGCATAAAACAAAGTGAAAGAGTGAAGAAGCAAATCCAGTTTGTGATCCCGGCTCTGAAGAGACTTTTCTGCTGTATGCGACTGCCAACACATGAAAAGCTTTTGCGCCATATTTTGTAGGCAGTGGAAAGAAATACTTTCTATGTGTATTTCCATTATTTTCTTTCTAAGCCAATTTACCCTGAAACATCTCTCCTTCATAGAGGGCCTTATATAATAGCAGACAATACTTTGACACTTCCAAGAGGGTGATTAAGAGCATTCAAGTCTTTCTAAGAGTAAGGTAAATTCTTCAACTAGTCTTCTCATTCTATCATCATCTGTTGTCTTTTGCTATACTCAAAGTGAAGAAAATTAAGATTACCTATCCTGTTAGGAGATTATGGAGCTGAAAATTAATAAAGGAGGAGGAGACATGAGGAACTTTTAGAATATTCATCTGAGAGGAATACGCAACACATCTTGAAAATGACAGTAGCATGAAGGGCATTTCTAGATAAATCTCATGCTGGTTAAAAAGAAAAGTACTGAAAATCTTGAGTTGAATAGTGTCTTCATCTCATCACGTTTTGAAATAGAAGAGAACAGCCTAGAATCTATTTTTGATACATAAAACAATGAATGTTGTTGCCCAAGCAGAGGCAGGGAGCTGAAGTTACAATCCACATAAGAATCAACTTTGAGTGAATAATGTTCTCATTTATGTATCCTCTTATCTTGAAGATGGAAAAACTGCAGGTAGACTTTGCCCACTGATGGCAAACACAGACATACTTCAACTGAAAAGTACTTGGTCCCTAAATGTAGTTATTCAGACTGATTTAATTCTCTGCAGGAGCAAGTGCTTTTCTTCCAACATCTTTATCTTTAGCTATTCAAATGGTACCTACAGATGTGGTCTGAATCACAAGACAGAAGCTTGGTGCATTAGCAGATTCTTTTTGAACTCACTTTGTCAACATCTACGCCTTCTTCAACCCACTTTCAATCCTTCAGTTCTTAAAATATTTTAACAGTAGTTCTTAGAACATTGAAAGATCTACGTATCTTGCAACAACTACCCTAATCACTATTTTAAAATAGTATTTTAAGAAAAATAATACATGTTCTTTTTCGAAGTTTGCATATTTAAGGAGACATTATGTTTCCTGCTCAAAAAAAATTCTTTTGAAATGCATTTCACATCCTTGTTTTTAGTAGAATCCTTTAAAATTAAAATAATGTTTCCCCTTGGTAAGGAACGCAAGAGAGTGCAATACATAAAATAGTTAAATCCTATTAAGAACATAAGAATGCATCATATGCGCCTTACAAGGCCCAGTAATATAATAGCTTGTGTAAACTTATTTGAAGAGCAGGTAACTACATTAAAGGAAGCAAAATAGTACAGCAAATATATATTTTGCAAATATATAAATATTTGTGTTCTGATACATATTGGCTATAGAGTTCAAAATTCTGGCAGCTATCACGTCAAATAAAACAGGTCAGAAAAGAGAGTTTAAAATAGTATCAACTGTATTATCTGGCATTTTGTTCTACATTCAGGTAACAGTTAAATTATGACATTTCAAGTAAATATAAAAATTCAGTAGCCATATAGTAAAGAGAAAAAAATGCATGTAAGGAAGTGCTGCTATACTGTAATACAGACGGATATATAGATGATGTATTTGACAGGTTTACATTTATTTCATTTTTCATTGGTGACTGCATGCTATTCTGTTGATGTTTGTTTCAAGTATTTATTTTCAAATCTTCACTATATTTGCTTTAAGTGTTTTTACTTGGTGCAAAAATACAATCTTAAATAGGGTTATAAACTAAAGGAGTAGTAACTGGGTTCCACCAGCATGACAACATCTTTGTCATGAGTGCAAATATGTTTAGACTGAAAAAAACCTAAGAAAGACACATCTATTCATGTCCATTTCATACACTTGTATTAAACTATAGAATTTCATTTTGAATGAGTATAATGCATTATCAGGCAATATAAATTTCTTGGCATTAGCCATCATTAAGTAGTAATACTCAGGTTGGGAATGACCAACTAAGAGGTTAATATAATTCATGCTGCACAGTGCAGAACATCAGTTTAAAAATAGTACTACTTTTCCTGTGTAAAAGGGTATGTACTAAGTACTTCCAAGAAGTGAACTCAAGTAGATCTCACAGAACAGCATGACGAGCTGAAACAGGTTTTCGTATATATTTTTTCCCCAAATACCACTTGCAATAAAATAAACAAGACAAACGACAATACTATAGAAGAAGAAAAAAATATTCACTTTTAACACATTTTTATTGAACCCATGACTGCTTTGTGAAGGTAAAAGGTGACTGTTTATTTTTTCATCCTGAAATGGTGTACACGTCACATAAATAAAACATGGCACTCTTCCTGCATCCATGAGATTCTGCAAGAGGAGACTCAATTTTTGTTTACTCTCGTGGCAGAGTTGATTTAATGCCAATATATATATACATTTTTATATGTATATAAAAAATATTTCAGTCATTGTTTCAGAGTTTTGAAGGTATTCATTACCTAATCTCTATTTCAACTATTAATTCATTTAAATCTAGAATTTACTTCAATGATAATGTAGTGCTATTTAAAAGATGAACAGGTTCATCACAGTAACATTTAGTTAATGTTCCCATTCTTGTTCTCAGTAAAAACTAAGTGCAATTATGTCTACATAGTATCTGTGAACTCCAGTTTCTTATGGTGCAGTAAATGAAGGGCTATTTTCTAAATTCTTATCATTGCTGGGCATTTCTGGTAGGCCACTCAAGTTGTTACAAGCAAATTTTTTTGCCTGATGTACGTTATAAATGGAAACTGTTCTGTAATGACTCTGGCAGACTGAATACATTCTATTTCGAATAAAAAAAAAAGAAAAGAAGATTTCAGGATGCTCTAAAGCACCCTGAATATTTCAGCCTGACCAGAATATGCCTTCAACCACTGTCTCTAAATGAGTGTACGCAACAGTAAGTACATCTTTAATTTACTTATTGTTGGTCATAACTCCGTTTTGTGGAAAACCTCCTTTAAAAAAAAAAGAGCAAGAGAAAGCAAGATCAAATTAGAAACTTATCTACAATCAGGAAACCTGTGGCTGAGCTAGGAACTAAGGTATTATTTTAGGGGGCCTTTTTGAGACTCAGTCACAAAACAATCCATCCCTATGCGATAAGTCTCATGTGATGGATAGAGTAAAGACAAAGAACACCTGTATACTGCAGACACTTCAGTCTCTTGATTGACACTCTCACCTAGTCTTTGAATTGATGTCGAGAACACAGGCTGTACAGATCCCTCAGGGATGCAACAAATGAGGACTCTGTCATGGAGGAGCAGGTGTCAATAGTGACAATCATTTCAGTGCAATCGCACTAGCTGTACCATGTTTTTATGGTGAAACAGAATTTTATCATTGACCGTATCAAATACATAGGAAAATCCAGCTGGGTTAATGTTAATGCAACGCAATACAAATGCCCAGTGATGCAAAAAGGACTAAATCCAACAAAGAGAAATATCAGGTTATTAGTCCTGTGTAGGCTATGGGATTCTCACCATTCCAAACAGCCATCTTGGTCATCAAAATTTCAAAGAAAAAGATTGTTCTTTGCTTTAAAAGAAGATACTTTGCTCTTATTGAATTAGCAAAATTCAGGAGGCTAAATAGACAATTAACACTCTGGAATAGTTCTAGTACATGCTAGGAGAGATGTATGTATTTTCGTATTCCAAGACCAGGTTAAGAGCTTCCAGTTACATCTTGCTGTTGTTCTTTCTGTCCTCTCAGTTTTCCACATATGACAATTTTCCTGTTTGTTCCTGTCACAAGTGAGAAGCCATACAGATTCACAGGACTAAATATTTTGAGTCAATTACATTAAAAGCTGTCATTAACCAATAATCATATCAATTCCACTGACATCCTGTACCACAGCTTTTGGATGAAATGGATTGATCTACAAGTAATATCTGGAATTTAGACAGAGCCAATGTCTTTCTTGGCTGATCACTGTTTTGCTTGCATATATGTAGGAAGGTTAAGGAAATGTTCAATTTAATGTTCAACCTGCATTTAAAAAGATCTCTATCCAACTGAAAAAAAATAAAGTTCTAAGTTTAACTAGCTGGATAGCATAGGTCAAAAATTAATGTGGGAAAAGCAAGCTGCTTCTTACAGATGATACAGCTGAATAAGGCCATTTACTTTCAGAAACAGGAACAGAAGTAAAAAAATCAGACAGAAGCTCTTGAAAGTACTATGCTTTAGAAGGCTACCTCTTCCCTTTGAAACAAAACCAGGAAAGGACAATCTCCTATAACTGTGTACAGTAAAGTCTAGATATTTGATTTTTCTATATACATTCAGATACAGAGCTGAGGAGTACTTAGGCTCAAATTAATATCTGCTTAGGATTCTATGTTACAGTACACTTGGCTACCTTGTATAGATAATAACATTTTCCCTAATATTATCAAATGATGACAAATTTAGAACTTTAATATGAATAACAAATTCTTATTAAAAGACGGTTCCACTATGAATGACATGTAATCCTACCTGTGTATGTTATCTTGACCAGAAGGGACTACACCCAGATTTGCTGCTTTCACCACCCTCTCAATTATTACAAGTCTAGTAGAGTTCTGCGGGGCAACAGCTATTGTAGCAGATGTCTCATTCATTCCTGTCAGCATCCCTGAAACATTAAGTATTTCATTATGAATACTTTAAGACTTTCTTGCTTATTAAGCATAAAACCAAAATAAGACTTCTAAACAAAAAAAGATATTTGCATTAAAAGTCAAATCATTTGTCAAGAAAAACAATTTATAAGATATTACATAATTACATTAGTTTAACGTATTACTTGCATTGCTCTATTATTAGAAACAAATTACTAATAACTCAACAATTATATGTGTGATATTAATGCAACTGTGAAACTAAGATGGTTCTTTTTCACAAAAAGCATAACTTAGAAGAATGCAAACACAGAAGTGAAATATTAAGTAAGACTGATCTGGAAAAGTACAGCTTAAGTAAGACCATATACAAATACACCTAATCTTTCAATTATAAATCCACTGCATTTAATTATGATTTCATATCCAATTGCTAAAAATAATCTTGAAATTCAGATAATAGTAACTGGTTCAATTTCATGAAGATAAAGTCATCACATTAGAAACTCAGAAATTCAGTTAGTACCCACCTCTCTAAAATGTAATGATAAACTATTTGATTAAAATTATTTGAATATCACTAAAACCGGAACATAAATATTTCTGTTTCTGTTAATGCTTATATTTTAATGAGATTATATCCAAATGTATAACAAAAAAAAAGTAAATAAGGAAATTTTGTTCAAGGACATTTTAACAAAAATCCGCACTTCTCTCTTCTATCGACAACCATTGTTTAGAAGAATGATCTGCTGGATGCTTGTGTTGAATAAAGCGGAACAGTATTTACAACTTCAAATTGTGTATGTATTTTTACACTATGTTCAGAAGCTGAAAATGCAGACAAACAACAGAGTATGGTACTTTCGGCAGCAATATGAAGCATCTGAAATCCATGAAAACATTAACAATGAAAACAATGCAAAAGTCTCAAAAGGCTCGTGTTTTAGGGCTGCACACACATTTCTAACCCAGAGCAAACAGCACTAAGTTTCTTAATAGAGCAGCTAAAACAAAAAATCCAACATTTTAATCTGCTAGAATGTGTATTAGCTGCTGTCACAAAATAAGAAATATCAAAGTAAAAATGGAACAGCTGATAAGTAAATAACAGGATATTTTTGAACATTATCTGCTTTTGAAGAGAACAAAAATAAGCATACAACCTCTATAAAGATCAGCTCTATCTTGGGAATAGAACATTCTGTTTCAAATTGTTTAACTTCACTATTAGGCAAAAGCTTTAAAAACTACATACACAGACTAAAACTGCTTTTAAGCAGAGCACAGGGACTGACATAACACTGCTGAGAGATGTGTGTACTCATTTAGGATCTAAACCTTCTCCATTAAGCTCTATTGAAGAGCAAATGCTGAATAAATGAATGCAACTATGTTTATGTTAAAAGCCTGTTTCCCGCAGCATGTAATTAAAGGAAATGTTGTACAAAGCCAGTACTTTTGTCAAGCTCCTGTAAATGGAAAGATGGATAGCACTCAGAGAAGTGAATGCATTGCTTCATATTTAACCTTAACACTCTTGTCATTAATGGTTTGTCTAACTTGTTCTATAAAAGACAAGGTACTGCTCCATTGAAGTAAAATTAAAAAAATCAACTAAACCATGCTTTTCAGAACAGAAGATTCATTATCGTCGACTAATGTATTGGCATAAAGCAAAGTAACATCCTATCAAGTAAGGCACACATTCAATCTGCCTTTTCACCCCCCTTTATTTTTAACTCATGCTGTTTTATTGTTATAGGCAATTTGTACCACTCAGCATGACAGTGTAAACTGAATCAAGATTAATTTACATGCAAAAGAACACTTAGGAGAGCAGCATGGTAAGCAAATGTATTGTCTCGATTGCTGAGGTGGAAAAGAACCTGGAAAGAAAAAAGGGTGCTCTAATTAAGGGGCATCAAATATGATTGCTCGTGGTAGTCAAGGGCCAGAAAATAGTAAATGTCCAACCATTTAAAGAATTAGCATATTGCTTGTTAGGAAGACAAGTTGGATATATAAATCTTAATAAAATTAGGTAAACAATTTGTTTACTTAACCAAGGTGTTTGGTGGGTTTTTTTTCTTTTCCAAATGTGAATCAGGTATACATTTTTAAAAAACTATTGACAAAAAAATGGTCTCTATACTTAAAGTGGTTTTAACAGGCTATTTTAAAAACATCTTCATAAAAATTCTGATTAATATCCAGCTACAACAATCACATGCCACGTTTAATTTTGCTTGAAACATGAGAATATAAGAAAACTCTAGTAAAAGCAGAGAGCAGCAATTAATCTGGGTTAACTAACTGATACAATGAAATGACTGTACACATTTTTAATAATAGAAGGAAACAAAGCTGGAAAAATTACATTGGTAGGTAACAAGGTATGTTAGCTACCAGACAAGTCCTATTCTCAACTAAGGCAAGGGGAGTTTTGCTACTAATTTTTAAAACCAGCAGGCAAGTAGCAATCCGGATACAGGACTCCCAACAGTACCTGTCTTACTCATGCAGAATTCCTGCTACAGAAATGGGACTTTTTATGGGGATGTGATGTAAAACAGGGTACAAAATCCTGAGGCCTGAGGATCAGTAAAAATATTTAACCAGAAAGGTAGAGAGTAGTGTGGTAATACCATTTTTATCCACTGCTTCCAAATTGTCAATCACAACATCAACCGCTAACTCAGCTGCTGCTCTGGGGAATTACCTCACTGGAGGATTCCCCAGCTCCGGAGGGAAGACAAGACAGTGTAGCGAGGCTAAGTGTATCACGCACAGCTTGTGGATAAATTCAGCTTTCGAGGTTCTGCCGCTACCACTAGATAACCTTCACAGCCATGAATATTCAATAACGTGTCTGTTCCCCTCTCCTTATGCTATCCGGAAGAAAATGGACATATACAAATGTAACAGACAATGCAAAACAGCAGAGTGTAATTGGGTAAAGATGTGTAGCAATGAATTGTCTCCTACATAGCAGTATAACACTGGCTATTTCCTCTTTAGCATCCTTATT
This sequence comes from Chlamydotis macqueenii, assembly GCF_036417535.1. Lineage (NCBI taxonomy): Eukaryota > Metazoa > Chordata > Aves > Otidiformes > Otididae > Chlamydotis > Chlamydotis macqueenii. The sequence continues at coordinate 24,348,509 of NC_141593.1, read as the reverse complement.
AGGTTACACATGCAATTTAGATGTAAAAATTCTTAAACCCCATACATATTCTCATTCTCCTCCAATATAAGCTTGCATTTCTAATATTCTCTTCACTCCTTCACTATTTTTTACCTATTTGTTTTAGTTGCAAATAAAATAAAGCATCTCCAGGTACAAGACTTGAAACATCTTATGTCCAAAAACAAAAAACAAAGGAAAAAGAAAAAGCATGACAAGTGAAAAACAAGTTATATAAATCAGATTCATTTGGAGAATAGAGACAAATCTAAGTTAAACACAAAACAGAATAATATATACTAACTTCTAAATTGCCCTGCATTTATTACTGTAATTTGGAATTTTTTATTTAGCAAGATCACATCGTAATTCTCCCCAAATGCTAGCTGCTCCTAGATCTTTGTAATAAATACGTATGTAAAATTTAGAACTGAGACCTGTATTACCACAAATATTCTGAAACAGCTGGCATCTGTAAGAAAAAAAAAAGCAATAGAAAAGGTTTTTAAACCTGTGGTAAATTTACCAGCATCAAGTCCTGCATCAAAGAATGAATTCAGGAAGACACAGAGCGCGATACAGAAATGCCAAGAGACCTTCATGGATTTACAAATACTTCATATAAACAAATTTTCAAATAGCTTTATTCAGAGTAGCCTTTCTGCTCTATTAAACATAGCAAACAGCTGCCAGATTTATTCAGACAAATAATCAACAACCATAGAAGTAAAATGGCAGAAGAAAAAGGAATTTTGGCAACAACTCCACAGAGGACCACAGCTATTCTCCAAGCACACTTCTTCTATGTGCTCATGGTTCTGTATGGCCAGTCAGGAGGAAAAAAAGCCCTCAGTCACAGTAAAACATACAAAAACTCTATCAAAATATCACAAAGCAAGCAATACAAAAACGTGGTGGTGGGGGGGAGGGGGGCGGAGGGGGAAGAAGCAGAGTAACCAGCCTTCCTTTCGCTACACCTCAGCCACAATTTTAAAAGGAAACAGTTTAAAATAAATGCGCCACAGCCTCGTTCAATCACTCACCTTGGTTTGCTGAGCAGGTATAAAGCAGAGAGGCAGGCTTTAGCCAGCAAAGGGTAAGAACAGCAAATAAGTACCAATCGGTTAAGAAAACAAAGCACAATCCTAACTTTTCACGCAGACATAAGCTTAACTGAAAATGATCTAGGCAATATTTAAACTACTTTCTTAATCATTCAAAAATACAAAAGCAAGAAATGCTCAAAAGCAATAATTAATACTATGTAGCATTACTCATTGGAGTTCTTGACTGCTTGATGGATATACTGAGTTTCTGAGCCTTACACAGCAATGAGACAGGATCCCATGGGTATATTCTCATCTCAATGTGAAGAGATTTACACATGTAAATCCCCACATACTGAGACAGATGAGTAAACACTATTACATTTGAATGCATCCAAAATGCAATAATTTATATTTTAAAATATCCAGGAATTATACCTGAATGAAGGGTAGCTGTATGGACTGCTCCATTTAACACACGAAGCCAAGTACAATTTTCTCTAATTATTTTATATAAAACATTCAAGTCACTAAAAGCTCTTACGGAGGTTCGTGTTTGGACCAGCATCAGAAACTTACATTCTTTAAGGACAGAACATTAGAATAATGCAGAAATACATAAAACACATCACCTTTCTAAAACAGCATTCCAACAAGAATATTTTTTTCATATGAAAGGAAAAAGTTTAGTTTGAAAGGAAAAGTAGCTGAGGAAAAGGTACACTAATAGTACTTAAAAGTAGCCTTGGAATAAAGACTAGTAAAGATAGACACCATATTAATGTAAATTTGATTTATTTTCTTAAGTGGGGCCCTGCTTTGCTGCTAGTGGGAAAGACATTCACCCTTCATGATAGGAAGCCAAAACAGCCTGAGCCAAAAGACAGTTTCAGGGTAAATGGTGGGCTTTGTGGCACACTGGAAAGCTCTCAAATATCACTGCAAATATCCTTTTAAAGATACTTTTAAATTAAACCACTAGTATCAGACTGAATACTAACAGAGACTAACACAAACAGCTACACTGGAAGTACTTGCTGGACACTTCAAAATTGAAAGGCACACAGCCCTCTTCTCATGCAAATACATTTATTGAAGCTGCTAGAATATTTCTCACCTTGCTCCTTCTTAAAGTCTTTCTCTGACATAGTGACAGGCAAAAGCAGTTCTCCAACAGGAGGCTGAATGTTAACATTGAAATGATCATCCTTTGTGCTGGGAAAAGAGGAATTACAGAGAATCAATCAAGTGCTTCAACATAGATTAATATATACCTATGAGTTCCAAATTCACTATGGAATCTACAAACAGTGTAATTTCTACCTTGTTAATCCAAAAGCCTGCTAATTTCTTACATCAGTAAAGCTGATGCATTTTCTCCAGTACAAATGTAGTATTAATATAGTACGCATGCTTTCATATTTCTGAAAATGTAACTTTTACTCATATTAATATTTATTTGTGATCTATAAGGCATCATACTCAAACGAAATGTTTGCAAAGGACAAATTATTATGCATTTTACAATTCCTTTAAAATAACTGTTATTCACAAATTCTGTCATCAGCAACAGCTGCCCCCAGGAATAGGGCTAAATTTAGGAAAGGTATAATTTCAGACAAAAAGGATTATTATTGTATGAAAAAAACCCAAACGAACCAAACAATAAATTTGGGTGTAAAAAAGACATGTCTTTGATCACTTCAATTTCACAACATTTTGTATATCCAAACAGAATCACACAGCATACTGTTTGATGTAAAAGCACAGTGGAAAATAACAGAACTTTTGTGACGGCAGAGAGTTAAAAAAATTACTATCAGTAGTAGCATACTACTATCAAATGCTACAGATCCCTCCTTAAGAAATAAATACCATACAGTGAACTTGCTCTCCCTACCCATTAAATTTTCCGAGTTTCCAACTATCTTGTCTTAGAGTTCTCCAAATCTACAGAAACTCAAGATACATTCACTCTGCTATGTTTGATTGACTAACTATATTGTAAGGGATTTGGCTAGCAACTCAGGATCAGTACATCCAGTTAGAATCTTTGTTAATACTTTGAGGCATGAGAAATTTTTAGAAAATAACTTTTTTTTTTTTTGCTGATGTATCAAATAGTCAATACATATTGATTACTGATAGGCCTCAGATATCCTACTTAAATATAATGATACAATAATTAGAATGGAAAATATATTTCAACAACTAATATCGATGGTATTTAAATTAATCTCAAACATGTGTTACTGATTTTTTAGAACTCTGCAACTTCAAAAATCTGAAATACGACAGCATAATGGAAAAAAACAGTACTATATCAATAATATAGAAAAACATATGTGTCTCACTCCTAAAGATGCAAGAGAAGACACTTGAAAATAGGAAAGCATTTTATGGTCCTATTCCTTAAAATCTAAATATATAACATAACTACCTAATTTCACAAGTAAATGCTTACGAACTAGTACATTCTTACTTTCTGTCTTCCTGTGTGTTACAATTATGCTTATGGATGCACTCTCAAGTACAGACTTTGCAAATAAGATTCAGCATTAATGACAACTTTGTTGAAAATTATTATTTAGTAAACAGACAGTGAAAGAATCCCTTCAAACCTGGCTAGTATTTCCTTTACAAACAATCATTTATGAAGTGCTGCTTTTACAAATTTGCTTAGCTAACAAATGATCATTTTTCCCCCCTATACTACTTTAAATTCATTTCTAAAGTCATTAGCATAGTAAAAGAGCAAGGATCATTTGACTAGTTGGCCTGATCAAGTGCACTGTAAAATGAGAAAGTAATTTTTTTTCTTTAATTTTTCCTTTGAAAATTGAACTCCATCAGCTTAAGAGCTGAAGGGAGTCTTTAATCAACTGTCTCACAACTTTTCGCTGTTTATATATAATACATACTCTCTCTCTCTATATATATATAATTATATAAATTATATAAATTATATATAAATATATTTATATATAATACATATATATAATACAACTAAAACTTTTAACAATACCTTCATTGGTGTTGTTCAACTGATCATTCAACCTATTGTACACAAAAACAGCTTTGTGTACAAGGATTCATGTCCTACATTCACTGGACATGCCATTTGTACATAAACTTGACTTACAACATGAATTATTAGTTTGCTTTGAAATGCTTATAATAATATTTTTACAATAAGAAGGAATAAAAGCATGAGCATAGACTGGGATTTACATCGCTGTAACTGCTCAAGAGGACCACTCAACACCACTGCTCTTAACAAACATCCCATCTCCCTTTCCCCTAGTGATTAAAACGCTAATAGATATCCTTTGATAAACCATGAACTCTTCAGTCTGCAAGCAGAAATTCTGATTGCTAGTTGTTCTTCAAAACCACTTCGTTCATTTAACTTTAGCAACTGGTTTACATTGCATTAGTTTAATTTCAGCATACTTCAGTAAATTCATTTTTCAGCCAGAGAAAATCACATTTACTTTTATCATTCTCCTTATCACACACTTAACAGGCTAAATATACAACTTCTGTTTATTGATCTGCATATCTTTTATCACATCTTTATATTAGAGATCTACTAATATTTAATTTAACAAAAGTAATTTCATAGTTCTATAGAAACACGGAACAATTCAGGTCAGATTAGGCATCTGGAAGTCACCTGGTCATACCTCCTGCCCAACCCAGGGTCACTTTAGTTCACCTTGCTCAGGGCCTTGTCCATTTGAGCTCTGAGTACCTCCAAAGATGGAGATTTCATCAGATATCTAATGGATAAGTCTAATAATAAAATTTAGTCTTGCAGTACAACTACATAATTTTCACCAATATCTAGTAAACTAAATTCCAGCATATTTAAATTATTTATTTATACTTTGAATACTATAATTAGTATGAATTATGTTTAAACAAAAAACTGCAGAAGTGGTTTGAAGCTTAAACATGAAAAATTAACAAGCTTCACTGAAGCATCTCTCCAGTGGTGTGCTCTAACATGCCTGGAAGATCGAGCTCAAGAAGCTTATCAGAAAAAGTTTCTCAAGCCAACAAAACAATTGTTTTTAGATTTCAAAAATTAAAGATTGCATTTTCTGGTATTAGCAAGTGCCAATAAGCTACACTCTTAGTGGAACATGTATGCTTAATAAGAAGTCTGCATAAGGAAGCTCTAAGAGAATCAAATAGGGTCATCTGAGAACAGTACCTTGCCACTAGTTTGCAAATTTTGATTTGTATTTAATTGTGAACTTAGGGGCAAATAATGTTAGACATCATTACTCTTATTGTTGCCTTAACTGTTAAACTGTACATACTATATTTTTAAAAGACTTCTATCACTTTCATGATGTAACTCCAAGGATTGCAAGAACTTATCTTCTGATGTACCCAATTAAGATAACAAATGAGAGAAGATAATGATCCCACAGGAACACAGGGAGACTTACCATCTCTAGATAAATTACACTAAAAGACTAACATTCAATGCTTTAGAAGATGCAGTTTTAACTTTTGTTCAGATGGTTGCAGTGGAGCAACTAGCACCTGTCATTTGAAATTAGTGCCCATTTTCCTTATGCCCTCTCTCTTCCCTCAATTTTTTTTAAAGGATTGGCTCCAAAGTGTTCCCGGGAAAGAAGTTCTCTGCCATAACAAAAGACTTGAGGACAATGATGGAAACACTTTCTTTAAAAGTAATAAAAATAATATTATCACTTGTGAATGAGTTCTTATAAGATTACACAATGGCAGTCCTTAAAGTTTTAATTTTGAAAGCTTTTAAAAATTATTATTCTAATAAGAGGCTGGGGATTAGTCTTCTTGATATTTATATTATCCTTTTTTGTTTCACTTCTAATAGCTGCTTGACCCAGAATACATCTATTCAAAACCAGCTCATTACTTTTGTCTTGTCTTAAAAAAAATCTCCACAGATGATAAAAAAAAAAAAGAATGGAAGAGGAAAAGCAACTGACTAAGTTCCTGCAAAACACATAATGGAGAATTTTAGGAGACACTGCTCATAGTCTTGCTGAAGAAAGGAAAAGATGGCATCCTGCTTTTACAAGAAAAAAGGCCAGGGTAATAGAAGAAACGAGAGTAGTTGTTCATGCCCAGCTTTTCTTTTCCCAGGTCAGTTATCTATCTCAATATAATTGCTTTTTCGTACTGGGCCAAGTGACTACTTTAGAGTAATGAAATAAAGAGAATAGTACGAGATTGCTTGTCTTAATATCCAACATCTGTAAACAACTTGGTGATCTGCTGACAAAGCACTAGGGAAGGAAACAGCAAGAAACAAGTGAAGATGCAAGTGACAGTGTGGTGAAGACAATCCTGCATCTCTAACATTAGCTTTTGATATAATCCATAATGTATTCTACTACATAATTTTCATCTGAGGCTTTTGTGCAAGCATCTACACCTAAACGCATGCTTGCACTCAACACAAATACTGACTGCTACTCAACTGATCCTCTTAATTTACTCCTCTTTGCAGGCAGAAGTTCTACTTGGGAAGACTCCTACATCAACGCAGAGTGAGGTAAGAGAATTTCGTGCTGAAAAAAATCTCTTCCTTGGAAGGAAAACTTTAGAGCAAAAGCTTTTACAATAAGGTAGAACCTGCAGACAGCAGACTGAACAGTTTTTCAATCTCATTCATGGAATTTACTTTATTTAAGAAAATGCTAGATTCTTCCTGCTACACCAGCTTCTTCTGCAGTAATCAACAAAATCCTCTCTTTGTACAGTCCAGAGCAGATGTGGTGAAGAGACAACTTTCTTCTCTATCAACATAACAACAGAAGAGTATGAACAGGGTCCCAGCTCTTCTAATAAAGCTAGGATATAGGAAATGCCAATATAATGTAACCAGCTCATGCTTGTAAAGACCTCCGTCACATATCACACTATTTTCCCATGATCTCATTATTCTGAACAAGAATGGAAGGCATAAAAGTTGTGGCTTTAATTCCATTTCTTTTTCTTTTTGGTAGCTCTGATTGTACTCTTTACACCTAAACCTTGAGAAAACTAGGGGAAGAGATGCACATCATGGACACATTCCCTGTATCAAGTTGTTTCAGAGAGAGCTAAACAACATTATTATTCTAATAATATCTCCCATACTTTTCAAAAGAACAGGGAGAAGAAAACAAGTTCTCTGTAAATTAATTTTATCTTCAAAGCTGTGGTTATTTCACAGCTTTGGGAACAGCTAAGAGAATTTGAAAAAAGGAGATGAAAAGAATAGGGAAGAAGTAGTAAGGACAAACTTCCTTCTCCAGCTCTCAATGCTGTAAAGAGGAAATCTCCCCTCCACCTTTAGTCACTCACCAGACATCTATAAGAAGCTAGAGATTTGCCTACTGGGTTTTACAAATGCAGACAGGAATCCAAAATGCTAAACAGATGTAAGCAAAATAGGATAAGGACATGTATATGCTGTAACTCTCTGTCTTTGTAACCTTCCTTGCTTCTCATCTATAGGAATTCAAATGTCTTAATCTCAAGGATTGAAAGCAAATTTTGACACAACGAAGCTCCCAAATCTTTGTTCAGACATCTAAGGAAATTGGTAAGCTGTGAGAAAAACCCAAGAATATCTGAAAAGTAGAGACATGCAAGGTAATAAAGATAAAATAAGAGACAGTGGTGGGATTGTTAAGATGGTGATAACTAGGAGCTCAAGGATTCACGAGAAAACGCACTGATGCAGAAACATATAAAATCTGACAAGGAACAAAAATAGAATTCCACAGTCAGTGGAATACTGCAGTCAGTCTGTAACATCAAGGATCCATTCCAACCTTTCCTCTGCTCACTGATGCCTACCTGCCTAGCAAAGACTCAGGTCCTCTTACTGTGATGGCGAATATACTAATGCTTAACTAGGACTCAACGAGCTTCTGGACAACCTCGCATGTGAGTTAGACAATAACAATTTGCTTTATACTTCTAAGTTATCTATATCTTGCTTGCAGAATCTGAACAAAGTAACCCAAAAAGAATCAGTAATGCTCACAAAAATATTTTAAAAGACTAAATTTCTCCATTTATTCCTCTTTAACTTTGTGCTTGGGAGGCATTATTGTGCAGAATACCAATGTGGTTCAACTGTGCCTCTGCAAGGAGATGGCACAAGAAAAACAGCAATGAAGAAATGTTCTCCTTATGAGTACATAGTGTGAGCATGCTAATACACATTCTAAACAAATGCATTAGGCACAGTTTTCAAGTTAAGGCATTTCACCTCTTTTTAATTAGATGTGTGATCTTGGTAAGCTTTGCGTAATAAAAATAGTATTTACAAGGGAGGTCTTTCAAAGCTCAGCCCCTTGAACCTCTATAATGCAGTTTCTCCATTGTCCTTGATTTGTACAACAAATTCAGAAAGAGATCTAAATATTTTATTAGTCGTGTTAGTTTTTTTTTTCTTTATACAGTTTGTACTTATTGAACCACTAGTACAACAGCACATCCTCAAGCAGAAAGGTAGTGTTTGCTATGCAAAACACACAGTCCATGATTGGCATCTAAGACCAATTGATCTACCCATTACCACTATCTCCCTACCCCCACAAGCTTTACTACAAAGCTATTGATTTAAACACTGCCGATCGGTTTCCATTTTCTGATTTTGGGCAGGCCAATTAAGAAAGTGAGTAATTGTGATTACACTGCTTCAGGATCAATTACATTTGATGCAAGACAAAGTGCTCCTCTTAGAACAATGTAAAGAAAATGATTATGATCAGGAACACTTTACTGCTGAACATGCTTCTAACAAAAATGCAAAATAATTGACAATGTCTTTCATAAAGATATGTCAGCAGGAAATAACAAGAATATTGACATCTTTGTGTGCACAGTATTTCAATGACATTTTGACAAACTTCTACAAGTCATTCTTCCTTTTTGCACAAAAGCTTTTTAAGAAGTACGACAGGTTAAAAAGGCTGCAGCTGAGTTCTCTGATATATCGCCCCCAAAACATCACACTGTGCAATTTCTTCAATGATACTGAACATCAGCAGGATTTTGAGTAACACATTTTAACAGTAAAATAGCAAATTTAATGTAAAAACATTTTACCTATTTTTATACTCTTTCTAAGAACTAGTGTTGAAAAGACAAGGCCCTATCAATTAGCAAAGGAACAAAGTAAGCAATACCTATTCTTAATTTAATTTTAAAGTTAGCTTGAGCTTTGTCATTGGATTCACATTGTCCAAATCATTAAAATGAATATACCACTGAGGTCTGAGGCAAATCTATTTACAGTGATGTTACTCATAGTCTGGTTGGTGTTCAGGAATATTGATCTGTCTTGTTTGTCTAATAGGAAAATAATAAACAATTACCAGGCAATGTTGGAGAAAGTAATCAGTTTTTATATATCACTAATACAGCAGACCTCCCAAAACATAAAGGTGATGATCTGCATAAAATCAATGTGTTATGCTACATTGCTTATCCTCATCACTGCTAAGATTCTTAGCAATAAATGGTATTCGTTTGGAATCAAATCATTAGTATACTGAAAATATGTACTTGAAAAAAAAAATCTGCTTTATTTAAAAAGGAATGTTCCTGCTTGATAAACTGAGCATATTGTATTTTAAAAAACCCAAAATATATTTAAGGAAAGAGAGTTTATAATTTTGAAGCAATTATGAAATTGCATTGCCTAGAAGGGAACTTCCCTTCCCAAATAAACATAGCATCACATAATAGTTCAAAGCTGTTTCCAAATTCCAGCAACCAGTATATAACAACGTGATGTACATAAACTACATGCTGCAGACATCTTGCTGGAGGTACTAGTATCTTTAAAATGACTACGCGTGGCATCCATTGTACAAGAAAAGGTTTAAGGAGTGGAAAAAAACCCAAATTCAATACAAAAACCTCACTGCTCCTAGAACAAGAAATCTTATTTTAGTAGTGGTTCATTTGGAGTCACTTGGGTACATCTCTATCATTAAGATTTTTCCACTGTTTTTAATAACCTGCAAGTTGCACAAAGAATTCTACAGTATTCAAGAAAAGGGCACAGAACTTTCCTAAAAGACTTCTTCTAAATTGGAACATGGCAACGTGAATGTCTATTCAATGTCCTCTTTTGTGCAGAATATAGAAACTAGTGCAATTTCTTGCAACAAAATATGTTTTAAAAGTATTTCAAAACACGTAAAAAAAGAAAAGAATTGTCCGTTTAGTGCCTTCTTATATAGTGTCAAAGACTATATAAGATAAGACTGTATAAGCCTGAATTGCTCTTAAAAGAAGGTGTCCATTCATTCCTAATGTTTGGACACTGCTTCTATTAATTTTCCCTTGTTTCAAATGCTATTTTATACCAGAGTTGTCACTGGGTGAACAGGTTCCCTGCAAACCTAGATCATAAAAAGGAGTATCTTGATTGTGCCAATCATGAGCATAACAAGTGTAAGAGAGACAAAATCTAGTTTTCCAGCCAGGTACTTGTTTTTATTCTCTCTCTCTAATCATTTAGAAGAATCTCCAGCAATCTTTGGCCACCAAATTTTGGGGCTGGTTTCATGCAGTCATATTACATAGATCGCAAACAGGCACAGTAAGGACTTGAGGTAGTAAAATTGCTCACGCTATGTGCTTTTTTGACTTGTGATTTCTTACAAGGAAGAACACACATAAAACACTCTAGCAGACTCATCAGACCTGACTGCTCCCTTTAAGGTGGTATTATTAAGAATTCCAAGAAGAAGGGGGAAAAAATAAAAATAAAGCTCAAGAATAGAGAAATAATTCTAAATTGGAAGATGAGTTCATGCTTCTCCTTGGTATCATTTACACCAAAGGAAAAACAGAATCTCTCAAACACAACCTGTCAAAGAGTTTTTGAACTTATACATGTGATTTCAAACATAGAATTTAAGCATACCATCAAATCTGTGCTTTCAGAAGCAAGTACTAAAAAAATTTGGAGGACTGAAGAAAACAGATAATCCTTGTAATAGTAAAATCAAACACTAATTGTATCTTATTTCTCTAAAAAGATCTCGGTATACATTATGTTGTGAACTGTGGTTCAATTCTTTAAATATTCAATAAACAGCAAGTGCGCTGCTGCCAAGTAAACTTCCAATACACACTACTTTTGCCTTTCCAGAACAAAAAATTACCCTCCCTCCCCCAGAACTCACCATAACTGGAAACTGGCCATCTGAGTAGAATCACAGAAGTCAATACCCATTGAAACGGTAATGGATCCTGAAGGCTCAAGGCACTCTAGATGAAAACATTTTGAATAGGTAAAGTACACATGCAAAACAACAGAAGACCCCAGGTGCAAACCTCCAAGCTTCACATAATTAGAAAACCTATATTAAAAAAAAAGTTCCATAAAAAAGAGCCAATTTTTGTACTTTCATTTCAAGTAGATATTACCAAAATGCCACACTTCCATGTTTTTAATGTCTTGGATCCTCCCTCCCCACAGCTGGTGGACATGAAATGTTGCCATTTCAATCTTACAGCCCCACCACCACCAAAATAAGGATTTGTATTAGAAGAGCTAGGAAAATCATTTACAGAAAAAAAAATACATTGAAGTTATATCCTTTTACTTGTGTACAGATCCAGCACTGAGATTCCATTTTCAATAACACCGGTTTGCAAATTTAGTTAATAAATAGTAAAACACAACAAATGTTAATAAAATTTACATTACCACACACAGTAATGGAAAAAGAGCCAAACTGAAAATATTTTATAATTAGTGTGATTGACTTATTTCTCAATATTCTGCTCGCATTAGTTACGGAATGGAGTAGAAAGCTTATGAACCCAAAATGGAAGATAATATCGTGCTTTATAAGCAGTGCAGACTGAGGCACTTCTCAAATAAAGGTATTAACAGACATACGCATTCTTAGTTTCTTGGCTATATCTTGGCTATTTCTTCAATGTCACAGAGATAAGGCTTTGTTTTAGTAGGAAGAAAAACTCTTTCTTTACATAAGTAAAGGTATTAAAGACAAGCATTGGAGCAGAGTTTAACTGTTAAAAGAGAGGAAATAATAAAAAAATAATCGGGTAGGCAGAAAAATGTCTGATTTCCAACTTATTAATTAAGGTATCTGATGATTTTCAGGAACTGAAGATAGGCAGCTGCTCCATGACAAAAGGAAACAAAATTTAACTACATCAAGATTAAGTTCTGAAAAATATGGAAAACATGAAGGTGATGTAGTTAGGCAAAGACTAAACTAATTGTAAGTAATGAACAGAAAACAAAGTATTTCAAGAAATCTGTGTAAAGCATCAAAAGATTACCAGCTCCAGCTCAAATTCAAACTAAGGTTCACCAAAGTCTTTGAGTTTAATGCTTTCAAATGGGGTTTCAAAGACACCTAGGCAACAAGAAAATACTGTGCACAGGGACTTTGGTGAAATAATTTGGCCCATTTCTACTAGGAAAATCAGGATAACCGGCAACAGTAATTACAATGATGGAGGCAAAACTAGACTTGTACTCCAGTAGGATTATCTGCCTACACTGACACTTCTGTTGGTTCTGCTGAGCAAGTTATAGAATGTGTTTTCCAAATGCTGGAAACACAAAAGGTAATAAGAAGAACAGGTCATATAAACTGAGGTCCAGTTAAAGTGGCAAAGAATACAGAAAATTTGCATTCAAGCAAGAAAAGCAACATTTTTGGAAGGAACAACACATGATACGTAGCTTATTTTCTGCAGAAGAAACCAACAACATCACAGGACAGATAACACAATAATGTCTTTCTTAGGGAAACAAATACTTTAAAGGGTAGGACTGTCCTGTGGAACTCAAGAACTGAACTGGATAACTTACCAATTCCAGACTTTTTCATGTTTTTTATGTGAGAGAAGTGAACGCTACTGTTCACTGACTCTTATTGTGAGTAGAGTATCTCCTGATCTGATTTATAGTATGCTGAGTCTTCTGCTTGTAAGCCATTGTGACTTTATTTCTTTAGATGTTTTAAGGGAGAGATATAAAATCAGGCTGCTGGTCGAAACTAACTTGAAATCAGAACTCTGAGCTGGACGTCTTATCTTGAGGAATAAACACCAAACAGTTCACCTAACACAGAACCTAGCATCTTTCCTAAAACCATGCAAATGGTTTCAAAATTTTACCTCTGAAGTAAAGGTAGCATTGTATAATTGCTTTTGTAGCTATTTAGTGTAAATCTGTATAGCCTTTTCAATGTTAAAAAAGAAGTATTTCAATAGCACACAGGAATTTAACACCAAACATCTTTTTTAACTATTGAAAACGAAGAATACTCTTTACTTCACTTTTTCTACTAACAGGAATTTAGCAAAAAAAACCCTAGCCCAATCAGAAGGTAGAAAGTAAAACAGTTTAGGTTAGGGCTGCCTACAACATTGCTTTGTATCTAGTCTAAGAAGCCACTTTGTGGAAGTGTGGTAGGTTCCAGCTAGACTAAAGCATACACTTCCACTCCACTGCTGAAAGCTCACAAGGAAAACAACGAGAATGCTCTAAGCCACCAAAATAAATCATACACCTACTAATGTTCTTTAAAGCCTGGAAAGAAAATAACTATGAATACATAAATCAAAACCTCACTCTTACTAGTAGCCCGTTATAGCCATGCTGGACTAAGGTTGTAAGAGAATCAAAGTTTGTGGGGAGAAAGAAATATTTTATTGTATCAACTGGAATTGCTATAATATAATTGATATTTGAACAAGCAGGTAACCTTTCAGGCATGGAAAATTTTATCTAAGGAGTTATTTTCAACATCAAATACAAGTAGGGGAAAGCTGATTTTTTTTTTGTTAAAATCAGACCTAAGAAAAGACAGTTGCATGAGTGTGCGTGTATATGTATACACGCATACATATGTATACACGTGTATACATACACATATATAAGTAAATATATGACTATGCAAGAACTCTTTTCTATATTTGAAATTTTGCAAAAGATTAGGTATCTGTATTTTTAAAGACAGGATACGATTACCTATTGGATTAAACTCATGCATCCTCATGCCTGGAGGTAATTTCTTCTCTTTGATGTGAATATTCTCTATCTTCTGTTCAGTTGTATTTGTTACTGTCACTTGAACAGACACCATACGATCACCAAAAATGCCTGGCTGTCTTGAGAAGTGATAATGAGCTGCTAATCCTTTTCCACTCATTCGATGAAGCAGTTCATGTGTTTCTGTTGGCACAGAGACTTGGGTAGTGACCTGTTAAGTATAAAACAACAGTTGCTGAATCTTGTAAGCAAAGAACAGGTAAAATGACAATTAAATATGGCACTTTTCACTCAGCTACAGCTCCTGCTTTCTAGCTGTAATTTTAGTGAACTAGAAACGTGTAAGGACATATTCAAATCCATAAACAAATTGCAGTAGTAGATATCAGATAACAGAGTCTGGTACTGAGAAACAGCAGCTTTAACTTTGCTGTATTTGCCTCATTTTCTATTATAAATCTGTTTTCAATATTTTTACTGTACAATTATCCATTAAATTCCTAGAGATTTTTTAAAAGAGTTACAGTTAAAATAATTATGTTGCTTCCAACAAGAAGTCTCTTTCCATTCTATGCATCAGAACTAAAGAATGATCCCAAGCCCACTGCGTAGTGTGAAAATATAGTGAGAAATCGTCTTCTCCTTCTCTTGCTAAAGCCACAAAAAATGTTGCCTAATGATTACACCAGTCAAATACTAAAACCACAGTTGTACAGAGCAGAAGGATGTTGCCACTCTGCTAACAGTCTTGCTGCCACAAGCAGTAAGAGAAATCCCAAGGATGTTTGGGTCCATTTTATCCTGAAGAAGCAGCATGAATAAAAGACATTCAGTGTGCAAACAAATTCCCAGAAGATACTGCTGACAAGGAAACCTGTAATCATGAGCTCAAAAATGCAAAAGTAAGGAATATGCAGAAAAAATGCAGAAAAGTGAATTTGAATTCTTTAAACAAGTTTTAAGGAAAGGCTAGGAAATTACACAAATAGTATCACCACACAAACAGAAGATGTAAGTTAAAAAAGCCAAATGATCAGCATGAAAATCCCATTTGTCCATTTAATGCACTATGAGCTACTGAACTTTGTAGTGTATCTGTTAGATACATCTGTTCATCTGTTTCCACTGATGACTGTCAATCTTCTCTTGCCCTACTCTAGCCCTAAATGTGTTACTAAGTAAAAGAGACAATTACAAATAACAGGATGTTCAAGACTCCAAGCAGCTAAGCAAGGAGAACGGGCTTTTATCTTACGTTCCCTACAAAACTCTTACAGGTTGCTACATTTTCTTGACCACCACATTTAATATTGAGGAGCTGACCTGCAGACTCAGTGAACACTTCCAGTAACAGCTGTAAGAACTGGGATTTAAACCCACAAGGTGTTACAGAAATGGGAGAGTATTTGGAAAATGTAAGGCTGTGAAGAAAAGCTTTAGAAGTTAGTGAGCATATAATAAACTTGATCTTCATCTCTAGAGCACCAGTTTCTGAACTGGAAAGCCAGGCTAGTAATATCCATCACTTCAAATTAGTCCCTGTAAAGATCAACTAGTAAATGTTTAGAAGTGTGAGCACTACCTTGAGGAAAGCTGATGAAAACTACATGAGGAACTGAGTGAGTATGTATTCAGAGGTGGGTTTGGAAAGTGCAGTAAGTTTCACATACATCATATTGAACGAAGAACAAATAATGATGGAAAAAAGGCAGAAAGGCTTCCCATCCCCTCAAAACTCAATCGCTATGTGTTTGTAATTAAAACAACATATGCAAGATGTGATGAAGTAAATATCTTTGCAAAAACTTCCACATCAGATTTATTTTTTGACTTTTTACCTACTGTTTCTTTCTCTAATACAAAAAAAAACTGGTATCAGGTTTTTTTTCAGAAACAAATTAATGATCTACCAGATCTACCAGTAACCTGGGTAGGTACACCCTTCTTTGGATAAAGAATTGGCTAGGGGGCCGTGCCCAGCGGGTGGTGGTTAATGGAGTCAAGTCCAGCTGGCAGCCTGTTACAAGTGGTGTCCACCAGGGGTCGGTACTTGGGCCCATCTTGTTCAATACCTTTATTGATGACCTAGACGAGGGGATTGAGTGTACCCTCAGTAAGTTTGCAGATGACACCAAGTTGGGTGGCGGTGTTGATCTGCCTGAGGGTAGGGAGGCCCTTCAGAGGGATCTGGATAGGCTGGATCACTGGGCTGAGCTGAATGGGATGAGGTTCAACAAGGCCAAGTGTCGGGTCCTGCACTTTGGCCACAATAACCCCATGCAGCGCTATAGGCTCGGAGCTGAGTGGCTGGAGGACTGTGAAGAGGAAAGGGACCTGGGGGTGTTGGTTGATGCTCAGCTGAACATGAGCCGACAGTGTGCCCAGGTGGCCAAGAGGGCCAACGGCATCCTGGCCTGCATTAGAAATAGTGTGGCCAGCAGGAGCAGGGAGGTAATCATCCCCCTGTATTCGGCGCTGGTGAGGCCGCACCTTGAGTATTGTGTTCAGTTTTGGGCCCCTCACTACAAGAAAGACATTGAAGCCCTGGAACGTGTCCAGAGAAGGGCAACAAAGCTGGTGAGGGGTCTGGAGCACAAGTCTTATGAGGAGCGGCTGAGAGAGTTGGGATTGTTTAGTCTGAAGAAGAGGAGGCTCAGGGGAGATCTCATTGCACTCTATAGCTTCCTGAAGGCAGGTTGTGATGAACAGGGGTTTGGCCTCTTCTTCCAGGCAACAAGCAGGACCCGAGGAAATGGCCACAAGTTGTACCAGAGGAGGTTTAGATTGGACTTGAGGAAAAACTTTTTCTCTCAAAGAGTGGTAAGGCACTGGAACGGCCTGCCCAGGGAGGTGGTGGAGTCTCCGTCCCTGGCAGTGTTCAAGAGGCGGCTTGATGAGAAGCTACAGGATATGGTTTAGTAGCTGTGGCAGCAATGGTAGTGGGAAGACGGTTGGACTAGATGATCTTATAGGTCCCATCCAACCATGTGATTCTATGATTCTATGATTCTAACCTTCAGTGTGAAGACTAAAGGTAGTTTCAGAATACATCTGAACTGAGGAAAGTCCACAACCCCAACTTTGAATCTGTAAAATTTATTAATACCTTTAAAGTAAATTGGTGAGGTTCAGACACTTTTTACTCCTAAAAGGATAATGTAATGTTCTCAGGGACAACATTTTTAGTTTTCCTATATGATCAGAAGAAAATGCAGCTGTTTACAGTAGAACACATAGCCAAATATTTAAGTCCCTATCCCTCTTCAAATAATAGTAGCAATACTACTTGAAGAATATTGGCACCATATTTTTAAACTGAGTCATTTTTTTCAGTTCAATTACTGATCGCTGAAAAGCATGAAAATATGTAATACTTCTGTCCAAGAACACAATTCAGTGAAGTTTTACAAAACCCATAAAGACCATGTATCTTTTTACTTACAAAATGCCATTTTACATGCATAAATATAAGATAAGATTAGGGTTACTTTTATGTAGCTCATCTTTAAATTATATTTATAAAAGAATGTCTCCTGAGACATCACATGACCATATTTCTGGCTAATGCAAAATGAATAGAGAAAGTACAAATCATATGGACCTTCACACTTCCATAAAGTCCAAAATATCTTTGAATACAACCCCCAGACTTTAATAGATTAATACTCTGCTTAGATTTCTAGAAACAATTGACAAGGTCAAACTCTCAAAAACCAACTCAGTTGTCAAGAACTAAGAAAGGAGGTACTTCAAATAATAAACATCTTATTGGTACACAGAAAGAGACAATAGCAGTAAGAGGTTATTAGCAGAGTCACACTAGTATGTGCTACTTAAACCATTGCTGAAATAATGAATAAAACTTAAGTTTTAAGATGTAATTTAAATCTTATTTTTAAGTTTAAGCTTAGCCTTTAACTTTCAACATTTAATTCAATTTGAGCTGGGCATGCATAATAGAAAAGTTATTTCATGAAATGGTTCACTCATTGTTCATTAACAAGCTTAGGAAATATGCTTTATTCATGTTAAACTAAGTATTCTGAAGTACATTAGCTTCTCTGTGCTAACATACAGCTGGTTTTATTCATACTATTTACTAATAGGAATGAAAACACAAGAAGTTAGCAGTCAGAAGTCCTACATGTAGATATACATGCATACACGTACAGCAAAAATCCCTCACTATACTTAAATTGTAACACTGACTCAAATTTTACTGAAACCTTCCTGTGATTTTCAGAGATCTTAAACTATGCCTTTTTCAGCGTTACTGCTCATGTTTCAGTCATAATTTCATTCAGAAGCCCATCCACTTTTATTTTCAATATCACTATTCGGAGCAACAGACATGCAAAGGACAGTCAGAATAATGCCATTATGTTTAAACTATCTTCCTTCCCGTAGAACATTAATTTTCTGTTGCATTTACCATGGCTGTACTAGAAATAAATAAAATGTATATATGCTGAACAAAGGAATTTAGTTCTGGAAAATGAGAATTCTCAAGCCCTCTACTTGCTAGGAAGGATTTTGAGCTGGTAAAGGTGTGTGTGACTGTAATGCAGTCTATTTAATAGTTGCACCAGTCTGGTAAACCGAGTTTTTTGTTTTAATTCTAAAATCTTTAATGCATACAATTGCAATACTTAAAGAAACCCCTAAGGCAGATACTTGCAATCACTCTGGGGTTAAAATAATCCTCCACAGAGTTAACAGAATAAGAAGGATCTAGCAACCAGAATATAATCCCCTACAAATCTTACACAGCATATGTTTAAATAATAGAAGTCGTTTGTGTACCTTTGGATGGTTTATGAAAATAACCAATCAATTCTGCAGACACAACATTATTTCTAAAGGAAATCTATGTGACTCATGATGCCTGCAGATACACAGAGACAAACCACACATATTTTATCAGTTTATTACAGTAAGCAAATAAGCGTGGAATGAGAGTGCACATAACTGTCTACTTAACGCTTACTGAAACATTTATAAGAGCTGTTATCTCCCTAATAACAGACAGACAGTGTGCAATTTTAGAGAGGAGAAAAGCTTCATATTTTTTAACACTTCACTAAAAAGTAACTGAAGAGTGTAAAATGAAAAATACTCTGTGCAGTTAGCTGGTAATGGACCATATTATCAACTCTAGTTAGATTTATAGGATACAAACTAGTCACTAATAGTTATTTTATGACATAGCGTGTCTGCTTTTTTTGGGTGACGATTATTAAGATTAAACTTGCAAAACTTTTTTTTTTTTAATACAGCTGTTTAGAATGATAGAAATAAAAATTATTAAAATATAGACTGCCCTCCCACCCTATTTTGACTGAAAGCTACCACAAATTAAAAGTCAGTGTAGAGATTCTACAGCGGTACATACAGGAACATTGTATTTTTACGAGTCAGACTGGCCTCCATGCTAACTGCACTCATTGAAAGATGATCCATCACCCTAAAAGAAGCTGCAAATAATTTAAAACTACTTCTTATATAAGAACAAGAAGGGCAACATTAAGTTTTTGCCTCAAAATGCCCCACTCATTAACCACAAAAAGGGAAAAGTGTAAGACCACTGACAGTAGTTTTGGCTTTCTTTATCCCAACAGAGCTGACTAGTTACAAACCACTTAATCCTTTGCAAGTGAACATGCTTCTTTTTGCCAGCTCAAGAAGTCCTTAATAACTAAGCTTCAGTTAATACAAAAAACTATTTTCCATAATTACTTAAAATAAAAAGCACTACAGGGTTTATTAAACCTACTACAGAAAACAGAGCTGGATAAACTTTCCTGTGTGAAGTATCGTATTATTATTATTATTAGGCACAAAATTATGTCTGTTATCTTTTTTATTTTGTATTTGTTCCTTAGCTTAATAATGCTGTAATAATAAACAGATTGATTTTTTATGTCAATTCAGAAATATACAGATGTTTGGATAAAACATATATTATTGGAAAAAAATATCTGCTTCCAAGAATTATGATAATTAGAGTTCTGTTTCTCTAAATTACATTCTGTTGAAGTGGTGGACTGAAGCGTTTAATCTAAGTAGCCCTTCTACTGCCTTCCTATCGGAAATATCCATGACATAATCCAAGAATTACCTACTAAGCTGTGAGAGCTATATCCTCTCTTACACTCACTGTAAGGCTATGCTCCAGTAACTTCTCAACAGCTAAGAGGAGAAGGGCCATCACATAGCCCAGCCACATTTACATGATCTTTCAACTGAAGCTATGAGAGCAACTTAACTATAATTTTATAGTATTAGGAGAAAGATGGAAAAACAGGCAAACAAAGGAAAGACAACTACTGGCAGGAACCAGCATATTCATGACCTTTCACTCCATTACCAGTTACAAATTACTCATAGTCACAAGGCAATGTCTTTCTCATACAGCTCTTACAAAAATAAAAATTAATAATTCATAAAAAGATATAATAAAAATCAAGCAACGAATTACAGAAAGAATGTCAACATCCTACTCTGCATTATTTCAAGAGGCTGTAGCAAATCCCAGTATGAGAGCATACTCGAGTGATGCTAATATGGATTGCCAAACTAAGGACAGCTTCCTTCTCATAGGGGAGTGGGGAAACCAAGCAGGCAAACAAGCTCATATTTTCTGCAGTCTAGAAAAGAAATAGGATACCACGATTCAATTTGGGCAAATTTATCTAAACATACAGACACTTGTGGGTACCACTTAAAGTAACTTTCCACCAAAGGCACATTTTGCTGCTCTATATCTACTACACACCTTTTAAAAGCCATATCTGCTAGGAAGTCCTTCAATTTCTAATACATCCTAAGTCTCTTTTTGCATTGTCACCAATTTTTAGGCTCTACACTTCCCTAAATAATTAATATGTCAATAAGGCTAATTGAAAACCAGCATATTAATGCACATATCTTTAAACCAATATTGGTTTCAGACAATTAAAGACATTAGAAAGTGAGTTCCAAAAATTCTTAATGAATTTAAGCATTGAAAGAATAAGTTTCATCTCTAAAAATTTGCAAGGAAAATTAAAATAAAAAAACTCCAAATAACTTCCATCGATTTTCAGATCACATGGAAATGAATCTCAAACAAAAGAGCACTTTTATTATATTGCCCATAGTCTGCCTCTAAAAGGCTGCCCAAATTAATACTTTTCTTCATCTTTTTTTTTTTATTCTAATATTTGCATGGTCTCAAATAGGTATAAAATAATCCTTTCAAACAGTAGTATTTTCAAGGTAATCTGTGAATATGGAGATCATAATAATCTTCTGTAATATTACATTATCCCTTTTCTAATACTTTTATGTCCCTTAGATTTTTCTATGCTTCTCCTAAAATATATCAACTAGATAGATTTCCGATAACTCTGTATCAATAAAAAGTATTGCTCTTACAGCATAAAAATGACTACATGATATAAAGGAACCAGAATTAGGCCTTAACCTGCAGTTCACAAACAGCAGAAGACTCTATTAGTCTGCTACTAGATTAATCAAGCACTTTTAAAACTGAGCGTGCACTTGTTTTGTATTTTATGTGTAACTGGGGGCCAGTGAGACAGATTGCATTTCACATGTATAATAGATCTTAAAGCTTTATATTACAACAACACACGGTTTTGTTTGAGGTTTGGCATCTTTGCCTTTTCCTTCTGCTGAGCATAACGAATCACATGAATAATCCAATGAAAATATTAGTGAAATCTTTTAAAAAGCACACAAGAAAGAACAGACAGGACTCTAGAAAGTGAAAAACTTACTGAACCCTACTGGCTATAATGTATAATTTTACAGTTAAGGTATAAAAACTCCTGCATATTGGTTTCTTCCAACTAGTTCAGACTTTCACTCAGAAAAGGACCTCTTGTGTCAGGATAATCATACAACATAAACTGAAACACTTACTACACAGTATTACCTACAAGCCAAAGTGAGCTCAGCCTAGAATATGCTATACTGGGAATCTAGCACAGATACTTATGAATGCTAAAATGTAAATTACATCTTTGCCAGCTTAATACAAATACATTTGAATCTTGGTCACTACATTTTTGTTGAAGACTGCAACATGTTATTTTTGCTTCTATCAGGACGATCTTAATGCTCAGTAATCCACCTGCAAGGAGAAAAACCTGAAATCTGCTCTGAACCTGCTGCACATACACATTTATATTAGCACTTCCTCAACGTGAGTGTAGAATCTCTGCATGTACTGGAATACATCTCTTACACATGACATTGATGTGTTGATTTTTCACAAGTTTTATTTCATTTTACACAGAATGTTTTAACTTGAAAAAATCCATATTCCTTAGTTGGTGAAAATTACAGTTGACCTAACAGAGACCATTACTAAAATACAGCTTTTCTATGTTTTGTCTTCCTGAAGCTTCACTTCTGGCCTTAAAAAGAAAGAAAAAAAAAAATTGTCTGATACAGTTCGTAGTCTGTTAAGAGACAAAGAGGTTTATTTATAACCAGTTACCTTCAGTTTCTTTGTTTAAATTCAAAAGCACACTTCTTTTTTTTGGACTCAGAAGCAAAATTCGTGGCATCAAATGACTAATTCAGCCTCCACAAGGACACTTATTTTCACACTCATTAAGAAGAAATGCCACTCAATCCTGTCTACACACAGCTCAGAGTAATGTAAGCAACAACATGCACGGCATACTGCAAAGAAAAAACCTCACCCTATGGATACCTCTAATAAAGGCTCTACTGTATAGGCAGATCCCAAATGTAAGCACGCTGCTTTACACAGTAGCTGTGGCCATAGTTAAGTCCCTCAGCTGATGACTGAAGGCAAATTAGGTAGGTAATTTTTTCTCATCTACTTTTGAAATTACCTTGGTGCTGACTAATATAGAGTATTTCTGCTACTGTCGTCTAAATCCTCCAAAGACTGTTAGTCAACTGAGCACAAACATAGTAGCAGGAAGACTATGACAACGACCATTTATTAAAACTTATTCAATTTTAAAACAAATTTTAATACACAAACATATTTAATAGTAGTTGAAATTTATTATGTAGAAAGCAATATTCTAATGCTGCTGGTGTTACAAAGCTCCTTCAGCAGAAA